>NC_089874.1:117747500-118022500 GCF_040182565.1 Anser cygnoides
GCTCTGAGCCCGTTCTGGTGCAAAGCAATCAAGGGGCCGTACAGACTGCACCCCTGGACAACAAGCAGGGAGGTACTCTGGCAAAAGAAGCTGAAGTTGTGGTGTGACTGATGCACGAGGCGTGGAGAGGGAGAGATGAAGAGAGAAGAACCGCACTGTTTAATCCCCAGGCCACTATACAGACGGTGCAGTCCTGGTTTGGGGATTTCCCTGTCAGCCACATCCTAGCTAGGAGGAAGATGCTTTTCCCAGCTCTGCAGGTCCTCCTCCCTCCAGGAGGGAGGAGAATTTCCTACAAAAGAAATTCAGATGTGTGGGGGAACCGAGAGCAGGCAGACCTTTACCTACGTGGATCCAGGATATCACGCAGCAGAGGGGCTGTGAGCTGCACCAGGGAGCGCCTGATAGCGCAGAGAAATGACCACACCAGAGCACAGAGCCCAAGGCCATGTTTCACTAATAGAAATTACGGGCAAGACATTCTTAAATGTTACAGAGGTCGTCACATCGTGGTCTCGATGGGTTGACCAGAGGCTGTTGCTCTTTCCTGCTTTCTTCTGAATTGCTCTTCAGGGAGCACTGTTGTCCTCTTCAGCTAACAACCTGGCTGTGACCCTAACTGACTGCCCAATTTGGGATCTGGGAGTCTGATTTTCAGGATTCTCAGCTGTAGCCACTATTCAAGGCAAGCCGTGATTACAATTTATAATGGCGTTTTATACTTAGAGTCCCCTGAGGAAAAACACAAACACCACCACTGCAAGTTTTAGTCACCTCAGACAGATCTAAACCCAGTGGGGTTACCTCTGATTTAACGCCCTTACAGACAGAGCTGAGTTGAATACAACACTGCATGGAAGCTCCACAAGTTTCTGAAACTGTGAGGTATTGCAGTGATAACATTTTGCCAGTCCAGAAATAAATTAGGAAGTCTTGCTTGAAAGTTGGAATTGAGCTGGGTGCAGCAAGAAGGCATGAATTCGCATGAAAAATGGAGGAAAACATCATCTTGAATAATAGCATTATCCGAGCAATATTCATCCAGCACTTTGAATGAGGTCTTTAATGCTAGGTCCTCTAGTTCCTCAGTCTGGAAGCATACCAATATTATTTTACTACAACTGTGATATATTTAACAATAGATAGTCTGGTGGCAAAAAGAAAGCCAGTCACCCATCAGAACCCAAACCAGTCACCCATCAGAACCCAAACTTCTCTACAGAACGGTCCCAAATTCCTCACCACAGAACAAACTCTTTAAGGCTGCGAGCAACTGGGAGCAGGGTCTGCTAGCTACCGCAGACTTGCACATGTCCTCGTAAAAAAAAAAAATCATCTGGAGCTTTGCTTCGGTACAAAGAGATGCTCAGAACCATCTATGTAGCTATCTGTGTCATCCTCCCCTTCCTTCAGCTGAGCCGCACAAACACAAAGCTGTCTGTGCCTTCGCTGCTAATAAGCAGCAGTTCACGAGGGGGTTGACTACAGAGGAGTACATACAGATCCCAAAGCACATAATAGAAGGGCAGCATTAATCTCCTCCTGTTATGAAATCAAGAAGCATTCTGTGCATGGAAGCTGTCAGGACTGGATGTTGAAATGCTTCGCCTTTGGAAAAGATCATTTATAACTCCACATTTTCTATAGATGCTTTTTTTAAATTTATATCTTCATTGAAAAAGGCAGACTTTTTTATTGGAAGGAGAGAAAGAAGGGCAGAAGAGGGGCCTGCAATACACACTTAAGCCAGATGTCAAGTAACTAACTAATGGGGAGGAAGGAGAGAATTTCTTATTATGTTCCTCCCCAGCCTCTACTCAAAGTGCCATAAAACAGTTTGAAATACACGTCAAATGGACATAAGTCTGTCTCGATTCCAAGTTGAAGTGAAATTTTATCATCCTTCACCAAAGACAAGGTTTCATCAAGAGACTTTACAGGACTGACAGCAGGCTTAAACAAATCACGGTACAATTTAACCGTGTTAATTTGGAATTTAACAAAAAAAAAAAAAGTAAATCTAAAACTAAAGCTATACAATTATAGCAGCACCCCTCCTCCCTCTTACTGGTAGAAAAAGAGTAATGAAATGTTCCTCTAGTAAATCAGGGCAGGTTCAGAGAGATCAAAGATTTGTTATATCTGCATGGTCCACTGAGCAGGTATGGTTACCCCTTTGCAGCCAAGTGCAAGGGAGTAATGAACTACTACTGCAAGCTTTATATCTCTTTATCTTTCAGTCTGGCCTCTGGCAGACAGGTTATTGGAACAGTTTCATTCTAGTATATATTATCTGCACAGATGATGAAATCTTATTTCCGTGTGAAGGTACTTACAGCAGAGATGGTAAATCCACTACTGATGGAAATGAATATGGAAAGATAAAACGTGGGTAAAGATCTAAAGCAGGGCTTATCCCCCAGTTTATGGAAGCATTTATTAAAAATGAGTAAGGAGACCAGTCCATCTTCCTTCTTGCCAGAAGTCAGACATTTGTGAGCAGGATCTGCCCTGGGTCATTAACTAGCCTCTTCCAGACTTTTGTTTGCTTCTGCCACTTCCACTGCTTAGGTTCTTGCAAGTGCAACCCATCTCATTCAGGTATTTCTGTAAGGTCCACTGGCTTTAGCCCCAATCTACTCTTCACACCCAAATAGTCCATCTGTTTTACATGCTCTCACTTGCATATCCAAAAAGAAAATCTCCCCGTTCTGTAAATAATAAGAAAAAAAAGTAGCTGCATGTCATCAGCAGAAAATGTGGAAGGTCACCAAAACATCTGTTCAGCTGTGTTCACGGGTAAATGTTTCTCTAAGGAGGCAGGAGTTGTATTGTCTTTCAGCAGCTTTGGTTATTTAGCAAGTCTCACATCTCTCTATGTGAGTCTACATGCGAAGCCCTGTGCTTCCCAAGAATGTGCAGACAGCACAGCAGGGTAGCCTAAGTACTGCAGAGGTTTATGTTTCATACTATTTGTTGACTGCTGACTGCGTTTCAGTATTTCAAAGAACAGCAGACTTGATTCAAAGAGAAAAGGCTCTCTACCTGCCAGAATACCACCATTTTGGAAAAAAGACAGTTTCTGTCTACATCTTTTAGCATTCCCATGCATCATGATAATAGGAAATAACTGTCTTCCACTGCAAAAGGGTGATCTTTGACAGAACTCAGCAGAGATGAATAGGATAAAGCTAGAGAGTACATAAGACGTGGTAAAGGAGGGCACACAGAGGTGGCTCACTAGATGCCAGGGAGAACGTCAGCTTATTTACTCACTTTTCACCCCATCAGCTGTCACATGCTAGAGTTATTTGTCCCTACCTAATCCTCAGACAAGGCAGCTGGTGAAGAATGAGCATGGCGAACCAAGACTCTAAAATAATACACGGAACACAGTCCCAATTTCAGCCACTCCAGCCTCCTTATATATTTTTTTAATCATCTTTTTAAATTTAAATTGACATTTGCCCAAATGCTTCTGCACAGAGCCTACATTTTGTCGTTTCAAGGAGCGTTGGTGTGACAGTGCTTGTAGGTGTCTAGACCTGAGAAAAGGGAGAACAAAAAAGAACCTGTCTTGATCTTTGATGCAGCTATTGTGTGACCAATTGGAACCACGGTGCAACATTAATATTGTAGCTCTTTTGGGGATGTATTACTAAATAAATAAGAAATGGTTTGGCAGACATGCAGAAGTGAGTGGGAAATTAATGCCTTCCTTTGCTTTTATCATCTTCCAGCTTGCTGTAATGCAGAGCTTGTTCACAGCTCTCCACAGGGCAGAAGATTACCATTGGGTTCAGGTGCTGTGGAGCAGAAGAGCTCCCAGACCCCACTGCAGAGGAGACAGCGGAGTGAGAAAAGATTCATTATGGAGAGGAAGCCCAAGTATAAATGAAATTACAGAACACTTTGTTCAACAACGGGAGCAGACAGTAGTCCTCACGTCAACTTGTTCAGACAGGCTCAAAGCTTAGTGCCCATGGAGAGGACAGGAAAGCTAATCCCCTGCTGCCTCACCCGGGGTTCCCCATCAAAGGAGCTACCAGCTTCACCTCAGACTGGGACCTGCCAGCAAACTAACATGGATATGATGTATTGGTAAGTTAATAGCCTCAGTCAAATAAAGAGGAAGACAACTCAATGGTACGGATTCATCCCGATCTGCCATGCTGACGGCTTCTGAGAGCTATACAAAAAAAGGCAGGAAGGGAGGGTGTAAAGAAGGAAGAAGTTTTTCTGAGTTATTCATAAGAATTTCTTTATTTGTGTATTGCAGTCTGCTGAAAGCATGCAGGAGGCTATGAAAGGGTAGAGAATACAGTGGGAAAATACAAACCAAGAGTCTCAGGTACACAGCTTCCAAGGAGTAACAACTGGGCCACAAACCAGAAAAGCTACAATTGATTCTTACATTGTAATCACCATAAAATAGCTATTCAACAGGCTTTGAAGTACGGCCTCTGTTCTTCAAGAGCTGCCTGTCTGTACTTTTTCTTGAGGGGAGGAGGGGGTAGAAAAGGACTTGCCGTGTCCCCATCTGTCCCCAGTCTTTTGGAAATGTTGGGAATGGACTAAAAAAAAAACCAAACAACACAGATGAAACATGAACTAGGGACATATCTAAGTAAACACAATACAATTAGAATTCATCAAGAGTACTGGAGCTAAACTTATGGCCCTGCAAAGCAGAGGGCAAGGCACAATGGCACATTCAGTCAGAGATTGTGCAACGCTTTATGGGGAAGGAGACCATCGGATGAATAGTTTTACTTCTCGGAAGTATTATCAAGATTTCGAAGCCTTAAATGCCTTTATTCCTCTCTGTGTTATGTCTGCTGTACAAATACACATTCAACCATGGCAGAATGAGTCAAGCATCACAACCTAGTGAGACATGTCGAAGCAGAGCATCAGCACACTGACGCAGCGCCTGCACGTATGCACACCGTTTGAGAGATCGAGGAAGGGAATCCAACCAAGTTTCCCACACAGCAACACAATGCTTGCATTTCTCATCAAAACCTCTAATCCCGTGCTGCTAAAGTGAAGGAGATGATACAGTCCAGCGTTTTCTTTTCCAAATCTTACTTCTATGACTCTTAAGTGGAATAACAACAAAAAAAAATCTGATTCTATTGGCAGCATAACAAAGAAAAATCAGTTCAAATGATGACTGATGATAGTATAAAGTAGATTTAACTAACAGATACTGCATGAGAGGGAAATTTAGGTTACTGATTATGTAAAGAGACAGACAGGGAAAACAAGTCTAACCTCTAACCTTTCTTTCGTAAGTTATTATCATCACAAATAATAGATTACCACAATGAAACGTTCCATTTTGTGAGGCCACATGTTGGAGTGTCTGGACTGTAAGAAGTTAACTAAATTCAAGTTACTCACTGGGTTAACATCGATCTAACTTGTAATTATCATTTCATTCCTTTCCCACGTGCTGCCAACAGACACCATGAATGCTCCATAGGCAGCTTTCTGTCTGCATGTGAGTTCACACACTCCAGTGGTCATGCAGAGCAGTCTGGTGACTACTGCACTGTCTGACTTTCTTAATTATTACTAACAGAAGCTGTTGCTGGTTTCCTGTTGAAAAGTAAGATCATACACACACACATACACAAAGATGGCATGCTCTCCCAGCGAACAGCAGAGCTAACTCAGATTGCAGCACAACAAGGCATCAAGAGAAAAAGTTACAGAAAGCCCAACTAAAACAACCCAGAGCTTATGTGACACAGTGTTGATATGACTTTATTTACAAGCAGATGTCTGTTGACAAAAGCTTTTCTTACGTGACTGTTCATACTGCTCCTTCCATGCTGCAGTGGAGGCCCACCTACACCTCAGTTATGAAAATGGTAAGTCACCAAAAGCTAACAGCTCTGATTACTGTAGCAGCATCCAGAATCTTTATGAGAATGTCTGCTGGAACTGCCTGCCACCAGAGAAGATCTGAAATGAAGGTAAAGACAATGTGCCCCTCACTTAACAGAAGCCTCCACCAAGAATTGCTTTTTTCTATATGAAAGACTGGAAAATGACTTAGAACCAAAGGTGAAAAAGTATGTGAGAATAGTTCTTACTGTACTTTGAATCGCTTGTCTTACTTAGCAAATACGTCACCTTCATTTATACATTAACACTGACTCAGGGCTAAAGATCAGTCCTAACGAGTGGTGACTCAGCTCACATATGTCAAGTCGAAGTTTAGGATCGAACCTTACCTAGGATGGCAGACAAGTACCTTAACAGAATCTTACTTGGCCCAAGAAATTGAACATGACAGATATGACACTGAATGGAAAGAGAAGAAAAATCACCAAAACACACACACACCCGAAACAAAACAAACCAAAACCACCAAAACACTGTATTAATATTTATTGGAAAATATGGATGATTTTTGAAAATGTAAATTCAGAAACTATTTTTTGCATTATTCTGCCCAAGTAGATTTTCCAATTTTAGTGAAATACGTTACCTACATTTAAAGATAAGGAGCAGCACAGACTTAATCTCCCTTTAGACTTGTTCTTAGCTAGGTGATCTCCTCCCCAGTCATCAGTAGACACCAGTCTCAAGTCATTCATTAAAAGAACAGGGCTGTCTACAACAGATTAACATTTAATTAATGCAGAGAAGAAAGCTAAGATGAGAGTAACAGAATAAACTCCTGGTTAACATTTGAAATGAATATTACTAGTTTCAAGCAGGCTTCAACAGGCCATATTAGAATACCTGTTACAAGTTAGCCAGGCATACTGAGATGATTTTGTATCACAGCTGCAACGAAAAAAAATTCTACCTTTATCACAGATTTCCTCATTAACATTGATTTGAGCTGATGTTGCCACCAGCAATGGTGCAGCTGTAGTTCATAATCTGTGTGTGTCCAAATCCCAAATGAGTGCAGAAACCCAGCTCCCTCCTTCCCTTCAGAGGACACCTTCTCATGGGAAATCCACAGGGGAAGAAGACTTTCTTCCCTTCCACTCTTACCATCTTGGTTGGTATAGTGGACTTCAGTTTCTTACGGAACTGAAGCGTCAAGAAGAGAAACTAGAGTGTTTTTTAAAAGTAGCAGTATTTCACAACCTGAGCTCAGTTTAGTATTCTTCTACTTTTGGTATCTCAATTTGTTCAAAAAGGTAAAGAGGAATTTTGTACTGATAGTGAATTAGAGTATTTTAAACACAGACTGTGCTTACAAATAGTTTAATATATATCCTTATTACTAATGGACACAAGTAAGAGAGAACATTTATTTGAGGCTAAGAGAAAAGACAGCGTTCAAAAAGAATTTTGTCCACCACCCATGAAGAAATCTTACACGGACAGATGGAAGAGACGTCATTCCCAGAAGAACAACTGAGTTTGGAAAGAGGGCTACTCATTTTAGAGGACCAAAAGTTCATTGCACTGAAGAAAGCAAACTTTTGCAATTCAGAAACTATCAGGTCCCAATCGTTGTGTGAGGCCTGCTCAGAATTGTATCATGGTTGCAGTTATAAGGAAGAAATTAAGATGTGCTGAAATGAAGAAGCACATTTTTGGTCACAACACGGATTTCAGGTATTCAAAACCAGCAACTTGTGGATCTACGTTAGCCGTGAGTTTCAGGATGTGGTAGCCATCTCTGTACATTTGACAGAACTGAAGCACTTTTCCAAACAACTTCATACACATTCTTCTTCTTGGCAAGTCAAAGCTTTTATTAAAGTAACAGCAGCAACTGCTAAGCTTAATCATTAACTTCGTGTTACTCAAGAACAGTTTTTATTTATTTTACAAAGCTAACGCTCACCAACATGCAGCTACACTGCTACGAGTGTTTCTGCCCCGGTGCAAAGACACTGCCTGCAGTCACCAGCCCACCACCTTCTCTTTCCGCTCTCTTGCTGACAAAACTTTTTCCTCCTGCTACTCCCACACCAGGATCTCCATTTCTATGGCCTGACTTTAACTTCATTCATTGCTATCTCGCTTGCTGAGCAGCCTTTTGTGCCCTTCAGGTTTTGACCCCGTCCCCCTCTACACAGGCCGTGGCGCAAGTGTAGGCCGGTGCGCAGCAAGGCCTCCCGGCTGACAAGGACAGCCATGTAAACAGCCCGGCCTCTGGCAGGCACGTTCAGCGCGAGACACAAAGCTAAAGAAAAACTGCATTCACGGAGCAGAAATCTTGAAAATGTACATAGCCCAGTACCGTATAAAAAGTGCTTTTGTTTCATGTTCAGGAACAGGTTTTTTAATTAACTGAATGGGAGGAGTTTTAAAAACCAGGAACAATGACTGAGTCAGCAGCTCCAGCTCTTAGTAACTTACAGGGCTTTTTATGAGGCAGAATAAACATATTTCATTCAGAGTTAAGACATTTTTTATCAATGTGGAGAGAGACTTCAGAGCTTGGGCTTGGTAGCCTGAAAGAACGTCTGTGCATTATAGAGCAGCTTATTGTTTCAAAGCTCGTATCTCATTTACTCGCTGAATACACATGTGGTTTACAATCCCTAGCAGAGCCTCTGCATTCCCCCCTTCCTACCGCCCCCCAACTTAAACCTACTGAAATATTTTACGCAAATTACTGGAGAACCTGTTGCTCAAACAGTTCCCGACATTTGGGTATCAACAACAGAAGGGAGGCAATTTTGTTTTTCTAGGCAATTTTCAGTTTTCCTATGAAAGGCACTATCCCTTTTTATTTTTCAATGCCCAGCACAGCCTGTATCTTAGCTTACATATTTACAAAGTGTATAAAATAGGAGAGAATGCAATTTATTATAGTTCTGACCACCAGGAATCATGAGCAAACTCTGAAAAACAAGTTCACTTTACTTCTGGAACAAATTAGACAAAGTATTTCAAACTGAAAGGAAGCCAATTTCCAAAGAAACTCCTTATTTACACAATAGATCCGGTTTACTCAGCTGAAGTCTTTTGTCAAAGAGAATATTCAGTGTTAAATATATTAATGCTACAGCTAGAATTATATTACAGTGAATTTAAACAAGCGTTAAGCCAAAATAATAGACAATCTGAAAATCACTGTAATGAAATACATGTAATAAATTATGCCCCCAATATTTTGTTATCCATAAATTGGAATATCATTTATTAAGCATGTAAAGGAACTTACAGCAAACATTTCCAACGTTTTTATTTACAATCAGCAGCCACATTTACTTCATCACCTCAGCTGAAAAGCAGAAGGTGCTTTGCCACCTGTATTCTGCATGTGGTAAGCCATCTTTTCAATCACTACATAAACGCAGTCAAGTCTGTCAGAATCGTTTGTCTGGTTTCCAGTATAAGATAACACAGATTCAGGGTTGTGCAATTTATATACGAAGTCAAGAAAGCTCTCAATAGCAACTCAAGATGAATGAAGGCAGATTTTAAGAATGAAGATTTTGGCGTATGTTCACAGCATGTATGAACGTGTCACTAAAAAAAATAATCAGATGAGCTGAAAAGATGTGTGTAGAGATGGTGAATAAGAGCATACTGCTTCAGCACTGTTACCTCACTTAATTTCCATTTCTCCTCAAAAAAGCGATGAAGACAATAAATCTAAAATTCAGATCTAAGCAAGACTTGCATCTGCCACAGCTCTTCTGAATGCATTCCGTCACACACATTTTAGTTCATTACTTGGTTCAATAACATTTCTCAAATAAGTTGGTTACCATCTAAAGCTCTCTTTTGCAGTTCACATGATTACAGCTGAACCCAAAAGGTGTAAACAAACAGGATGCCCAGCAAATTTTTCCCTCTTGTAAGATGTCTGCCAACTTGCTGAGAGCCAAATGAAACCAGTTAGTAGAGTCAGCCTGGCCTAAAACTGCTTGACAGAAAATAAATGCTACAGACTACACACTGGATGCTTTAATTTTTACAAGTGTTTCTAGAAGAGCACTCAGGTGATTTTGTTTTTTCCATGTTAATGATAATTCATGATTTAAGACTTGTACTAAGGCTTGCTAATGCTTTCTGAAATTATATTGAATATTTATCTTGTCTGTGTTTCCAATGAAACCTTTTCATTAATCCTGGCTTGGGGCATCTCTGTCTGAAAGCCATTTTTGCACCAATTCCATTTTGTAGCCTTTCCCAGAAAGGGCTGTGAAGTGGTAATTATCAAAGTGGCTGGTCCCCTATTTGTCTTTGAATGCACATGGACTTCCCCAGCTGCTAGATTATCATGAGATATGTTATTACATACTAATTTCTAAGTACACAAGCTAACATTAACAGCTGCAAATGCTCTACAGAAATTCTGTGCATTAAATTTCTATGAAAGAACTTTTCCTTTAAAACAAGGTGATCCTAAAGCTACCTCTTGGACTTTGAGAAATACTATTAATATCTTTGGACTGCAAAAAAAGTTAGTCACTGAATAATGAAACTAAACCAACACTAGGCAGTTTGTGTGAGCACACAGATTTAAGGTGGTGAAGAAGCCATGAACGCAGTGGGAAAAAAAAAAAAGAGTAGGGTTTCAGACACTTAGAACTGGTTACTGTAAGTGTTATGAGAGAGAAAGAGAGAACAGGTTATGCTTAGAGACCAGAAAGA
Source organism: Anser cygnoides (assembly GCF_040182565.1). Taxonomy (NCBI): domain Eukaryota; kingdom Metazoa; phylum Chordata; class Aves; order Anseriformes; family Anatidae; genus Anser; species Anser cygnoides. Next base: position 117,758,094 of record NC_089874.1, read on the forward strand.
CTGGTACATCAAGCTAAAAGCAACTCAAAACACAAAACTGTCAAAAGAGCAGTCTTTGCTAGTGTTATCACAGAGTATTGTAGTTTCCTCACCAGCTTAACGCTCCTTTCAGGAAAATGAGTATTTCCGTTTAGTTTTCTGAACATAGGGAGCAGAGCTGCAATGACACAGTAAGAAACCGTACCTTTCAAACAACATGAATTGCACTCCTTGAAGCAGTAATTTCATAAAAACATCCTTTCCTTTCTTTTTCAAATACGCTACTGCACACCCAGCAAGAGCAAAGCCCAGCAACACACATGGCCTCCCACACACTGAGCCTCCACAGATGTGCAGCAGTACAGAAATTACCATGCTGCAAATCATTTGGAAAAGGATCACCTGCTTCAAGAAAGCACCCCGACACTTTTCTCACACTTTAATAGAATCACAGAGTGGTTTGGGTTGGAAGGAACCTTCAAAAATCATCTAGTCCACCCCCCTGCCATGGGCTGGGACGCCTTCCACTAGATCAGGATGGGGCTTTGAGCCCCATTCAACTTGGCCTTGAACACCAGGGATCCAGGGATGGGGCATCTACTACTTCTCCAGGCAACCTGTTCCAGTGTCTCACCAGCCTCTTACTGAAGAATTTCTTCCTTATGTCTAATCTAAATCTACCCTCTGTCATCTTAAAACTGATACTCTTTGTCCTATTGCTACATGCCCTTGTAAAAAGTGTCTCCATCTTTCATATAACCCCCCTGTAAGCATTGAAAGGCTGCAGTGAGGTCTCCTCGGAGCTTTCTCTTCTCCAGACTACCAAATCCAGCTCTCAGCCTTTCTTAGTGGGAGAAGTGCTCCAGTCCTCACATCCTTTTTGTGGCCTTCCTCTGGACCCACTCTAATACACGTATGTCGGTCTTGTGCTCAGGGCCCCAGAGCTGGATGCGGTCTACCACACTGAGTAGCCTTGAGGGCACCAAACCCTGCCATTGAAAGTGACTCTACCACCTGTACACTTGGCCAACTGTACCTGCTGGGTTCACAGAAAGTAGTCAGAGGCACGGATTGCTCTGCCTGTACCCATGACTAACAAGTTTATTATCGACATGCAGTTTCAATGTCCATTTAACTAAACTGATACACAGCACGTTTAGGTCAGTCGCTGGACAGACAGTGACCAGCTCAGCTAAGTCAGGTGGAGTCGGACCCGTGTCACCTTACCAGCAGGATGCTTTCTGGCTAAGCGAAGTCAAAGGGGGTAATTCCAGGGTCCTCACCTTTCTTCCTCGCAATTGCTTGCTCTTTGTGCACAATATGCAAGCTTCCACAGCGACTCTTCAGTCTGAATTGACCAAATCATTGGGAGCCTAAATACCTATGAAGTTACTTAACACCTTACTTATGGGTTATTCTTCATCATAGCCTAATGCTGTGCTCCTGCCTGCTACGAGCTCTTCATGGCTGACCATGCATCTCAGTTGGCAGCTCCAAGAAGGCTCAGCTGAGCCAACTTTCACAAAGCTGCATGCCAGCTGACCCAAGACTTGTCTTGGACAGGAGTCAGGAAACCACTCTATGTACTTTCCATCTGATTCACATTAAACGAGCCTTATGATAGCCCAACACCACAAAGTGACAAACGTCTGCAATGTGATAGGAAGGTGGCTATTTTCCATTTTCCACAGCAGAGATGACTGGCGTATCTCAACAGAGTGAAGGCATATAAGCGTCACATACGCTATCACAGACATCTGCTTCCTTGAACGAGCACGCCTGACAGCAGCAACACAGATACAGCAGCACGGGCTTTAATCCTCAGCAGTGCAGTCAGTCTTCCAGGGACTCCAGGCACGCAAACCTTGGTTGCTACCACATGCTGAGCTGCTCCCGCTTCCCCACTATTGTGAACCAGGCAAGCCAGGACATGCTGTGATCTTAAACGTTCATTGTGCTGTGTGGGCAGACCCAAAACACCTCACTTTCAGGATTTACCAGGGGAAAGTCTAAGGCCACATCAGAAAGCTGATCTGTAAAGCTGCACACATCTTTGTGAGGAGCCAAAGGCTTAGCCTTGTCCTTTATATGCTACTTCTCCCCTGAAAAACGTTATGGGATGTCCCAATTCCCCCTGTTCCCCCTCTCCCTCTTGCAGAATTATTTTCCTCTGAAGAAAATGAAAAGCAAACGAAGGAATATGTTGAAAATAACAGCTGTGATCCTCCTCTAAAAGTAGTATACCTGGAAATTGGTATGACCAAAATTTCATAGTAAAAGTGTGAAACTTACAGTGAACAAATCAATGCCACTAAAATGTTTTTTCCTCATCTACTGTTAAAAAAGTTTTAGAGTTACTATTTCTATTGAGATCAATAAAAATTAAAAGGCATTGTTCCCAGATAATAATAGAGCATGAGTTTATCTATGACCATATCACCCCGTAATGATCAACAAAAATAAACCAAGCCAGATACTAATCCTTCACAACAGAAAAGCTACGGAATTAGCAGCTTACATACAACAGAAATAGCAAAACCACACAATTAAAGTCTTTATGCAAGATTATAGCATAAAGCACTACGGGCTAATCCAGGAACACCAAATAATTTAATTACACTTTCTACTGAAAAATTAAACCATATGTATAGCTCAAAAGATCAAGCTTTCTAACATGTTTCTGCTTTTGATATCCAACATCTGTCTGAAAATGAGATTTTCACTTCCCTTATGAAATCTGATTCCACCTCCACGGCCGAACTCAGGCAGTGTTGATGGAAATTACGTGGGGGAAAATGAGCAAGTGCTGGATCATTTGATCTATCCTTACAGCAGAGTTCAACCTCTAAATAGTAAAAATGTGTTAGAATAGGACAACTCTTTCTGTACAGGCGAAGGCACTATGGTGATGCAAGAATAATCTGAATTTCTTTCCCCCAATATCCTAAATTTTCTTCAGCTTCCTCCTTCACAATTAGGATCTCATTCCTCATTAAGTAATTCCTCCAACACTATATATAGTGCTAGCTCATCAGTTTGGGCTGTGTCCTTGAGAAAAACACATAGAAGGACTGCACATATGCAATGTAAAGACAAGAAAGAGACAAAATTTCTGCTGGATCAGCTCACCCGTCATCCTCAAGACCTGTTGTCTGCTGTCACTGACCAGCTTTAGAAACCTCCCCATCATGAAGGTCTGGGCAACGCACAGCACTCCAGCTCCTATGAGCTGAACACCCACACTAAGGAGAACCATATGAGCAGATTCAACCGAAAAATTCTTTCTGTAAGTTTTATTTTTACAAAGTTTCTACACCAATAAAAACAGTGTTTTTCTGAAGGAGGAAAACAAGCCTGCATATCTCATCTGTACTTTACTCTGGCAATTTGTTTGTCCATTTTTACAGCAGTGTCTTTCCAAAGGATCTTAAACTTTCTATGAAAAAATATTTTGGTGAATGCACAAAATTCAGGAACTCAGTTAAATGTTTCTGACCCTCGTACAGATGTGAAGTTTTAGTGTTACTTCTTTGTTGTCTGCAGCAGAACTATTCTGAGATGCTTTCTCAGTCCCCACAGAAGAGATGCACGCTTGCATGTGCGCTCAGTGCCCCCAAGTCGGGCTAAATAACCTTAAAAACTGGCGAGCAAGTTGCATTCGCACTATACCTCTACTGTTTCCTTTGAGCTGGTTTGAATCCGGTCTCTCCCATCCCAGCTACAGAACCGATCTTTCTGCCCCAGTCAGAACCGTATATACACAAATAGGGAGAACTGCTCCAAATGATCCTTGGGGCAGAGCAGCTGATTACACAACCTTATGGCCAGGGAACCATCAATGTGGGAAGCAAATTTCAAGGCACTGCTTCAAACGCAGCAGGGCAGGAAATGCCTGAGTATAGACATCTTACATGTTACATGCAGCTTGCAGTCACTGATTATTGTGTGGAATTTCCATTATGGATCCGAGAAGCCTTTCAATTAAGACGGAAACAAAACAAGCAACAACAAAAAAAACCACACCCGACTTCAAATTGAACTCAATATGTTCCTGCAATAGTTTCAACAGGTCAGCATGCCCCCAAAAAGATGGTATGGCTGAAATTAAGTCTGCCAACTCCGATTTCAAACTGCTATGAAGAGATCATTATGTATGCTCACTTGCAACGTTCACCCATACTTACACTAATAGCCTGCATTTGACTACAGATTTCCTGGTGATGGAAATGCAGTACAAAGCAACAGCAAAATGTCTTACCCACGATGCTGTCGATTTAGCAGAGAAAAAATTAACCTGCATCCCTCTGGTTAAAGAAAAGTTTCATCAATACATGTCAGGCAGCAGTATCTGGAGCTATGTATATGTTCTTTTAATGACTTTCAAGTAGTGTTTGCTCATTACAGTAATTAAAATAATAGCTCAATCCTTTCAGGGTCGACAGTTTTCTAAAAATTAAACTGCTTTATTCCAGCACCATCCATCATCCTGAGTAGGAGATCACTCTTAAACCAGAAGGGGGTTCCTTCTCACCAGGCAATTTACAGGATAATCCTCGATTTTGCAGCGTGAAGAGCAGGCAGCCAGCACAAGGGGTGCATTGTTAGGACCCCCCTGCCTCGCAGGGGCACGCTGGCTCCCCTTGGGGCAAGGGTTCAAAGGCCTTGTACAAAGCAGTGGAAGGGGCAAGCTGCAATTCATCCTCAGCCCTGCCTTTCTCCTTGCCCTGGGTGCCACAGCTGACGCCTTGGAGACAGGTTTCAAGGATCAGGTCTTGTCCTTGACTTTCTGGGCTCTTCTGACTGGACGACAAACTCTCCCCAAGGCTGGTGGCAAGGAGAGGGCTGTGGCTGCATCTCCCACCCTGTCAGGACTCGTCCTGCAGGAGCAGAGACACAGTTATGCTGTTACACGCACCAGAGTTTTGTTTTCACTTGGCATCAGAACTGATATGGAGAATCAAAGGGAGGATCGGCACTGAACATTTATTTGTGTATCAAGGGGAAATCCAGAAGCCACTGAAAAAGTTTAAAGCAGGCTCTAAGAACAGTACAAAGAACAAACATTGCACTGACAGAGAGCATTTGTAGGCAAACCTCAATGCCTTTACCCTAGCTAAGTTTCATTAACATTTACATATATTTTCAGAATTTTATTTCTAATATTTAAAACCACCAAATAATGAAGGTTTCAGAGAAACATGGGTCATTGTGCCTGACCGCTATGTTCCCCCCCATGCCAACTTTCTTCTGTGACTGAATTAAATTTACCTGGCAAAGCAAAACAATGAGAGCCACTTTTTTTTTTTTTTTGGTAAATAAACGTTGAGGAAAAACGTTCAGGGAGCATACCAACTGCAGGAGAAACAGCAGCAATTCAGGAATACAGACGAAGAGGGGAACAGAGTAAAAGGTGGAAGTAAAGGATGCTGCTGGGCATCCCCAGGACTTCTGTGTGACAACGCTCCACAGAGTCCCTGCAAAGTTCCTGGCTGCCAGGAAGAGGCTACATGCAATTTGTGAAAAGGCAAAACACATCCAGTAGGAGAAAGCATGTCCAACCATGAAGTCCATCACCTTTTGTCCAAGCACTTAATTCTTCCCACATAAACTCACCCTGGCAATGTCTATTCCCATTTGAAAGCCTTGTGCCTAGGAAGATGATGACAAGCCACAGCAAGGCATTTTTCCATACCAGGTGCAAGAGCAAGCCAGAAAGATGTGTAAACGGCTTTCAATAGTCTGTGGACTTGTTTTAAGACAAAGAGCTACGAAAGTTGAAAATATCCATCCAGGAATTGTATGAATTAAGAGTTTACCAGGCAAACCCTCTCTTTCCACTGCCCCATTTTGTGATTTTCTTTACTTCCGTACCAATGCATTACCTGCTACATCGCTGACAGGTTTTTTCATGCACTAGGTATGACTAGTGTAGAAATAATTCACATTTTTTCTATCCTTAATTGTAGCCACCTTTTCATTCACATTAGTGTAAGGTCTGTATCCCAGACCTGTTTGATACTCTCATCCCTCAAAAACGGAACAGAACTAACTCCACAAATAGGCTGGGGGCAGGGAATGGGGAAACCAGGAAGTTTCTGAATCCAGCTTTTTGGGTTCATGTGCCTTTCATGGGACCGAAAACCCAGCATTGCTGGCAGCTGCACATCCAGGACCCTCGGCGTGCACATTAACAGCAGGTTGAGACTTCGGAGAAGATGGCTGTTAATACTCACATCAGGCTGCTCAAACAAACATCCCCTGCTGACAGACCGAATCTTCCTACCTTGCTGCAGGAGGTAGGAAAGGACCAAAAAGTAGCATCAAATCTTTCGCTTTTGTGTAATAGCAGTGAAGCTAAAAATAGATTTATATAATATTTATAATCCTTAATCTCCCTTCAAATCAAAGTGATCGCTAGATTCGCTAGCGATTAGAGACCCCAAGAGATTTATTTGTAAATGGCTGGCTCAGACGCTGCTAAATCCTCCTTGCTTCTATTTAGCCAGTTTGCTGACCTGGTAACTATGCAAAGCATAAATTTTAATGAGAAAAATATCCAGCTACCTCCACCACAGAAAGCCTCTGTAACAAACATTATAAAGGGAAAAAATAAGGTGTGGGTTCACAGAGCACTACTGGAGGGGGAAGGGAGAGCTTTTCAGCAGTGGATGAATTCAATGTTGAGAAAAGGCCCAAATCTTCCATATAGGCAGTGCATTTAGTGGTTCCCTGCACAACTAATCTGTTGTTACTTATTCTTTTTCGTTCAGTATAGATGGACCCTGTGTAGCAGGGACCGGGCTCCGGAGAACAGCCCTCATTTTGTTCAGCACAATACAGCCTTCTGAGGCCTTCGCTGCCACTTGAACTGTCAAGTTGTACGCCGGCGAGGGAAGGACAATTTTGAAATGAATAAAGCAAATAACTGATTTTAGTCCCATTGGGGCATAATGCCTCATCCCTGCTAAGGGATGGTAAAAACTTTTTACGTCATATTTTCTACTCGTGGTAGTTTATACAAGCGAGCAGTATGGGTATTTCTTTGCTTTCCAGGATAGAGACAGTTAGTAGCACACCAAACAGATTCCCAGTCAGATGTTGGGTGAAGGTCGGAGAGGAAGGCACCAAGGGTCTGCTTCACAGGGCTCATTAGCACCCACTGCAACCTAATGGACAGCTGCATTTGTCTAAGCACAAGGTTTTAGGGTTCATCAGTGACATTTTAGATCACAGTCAAGGAAAGCTTGCTGATCTCCCATGACTCACACAGATTAATATTTCCCACAACAAAGTCAGTAATACAGAGAGAAATGTAAAAGCACCCACAGGATCCCAGAAGAAAATTCCCACCAAAATCCATTTTTGGTGCACGTCAATAGTTTTATATCTAACACCCAAGAACACAATTCACATACTAAATGTGTTCCACTTCGATAAAGTTTTAACAGATTTTTATCCATCAAGGCCCAGAGAAATGCGAGCGCAATTCCCAGATGATGAAGGAATTCTCATTCTCAGAGCTGGGAGTGAAAGGAGTGGGCTGGAGAGGGAAGTGCCTGGAGTTAAAATTGTCAAGGAGCCTCCAAGAATGAAAATGCATTGCCTGACCTGAACCTATTCCAGTTTCACATGGTATGAGAACAGAACATTTGTCTCCAGCTGAAGAACAAAAAAATAAATGTTTCCATGGCTTTGCTGGGTAAAGCTATATTTGAATCTGTTTTGAGATGGGACTTTTGGTAAAATGGTTCCGTTAATATTAAATAGTTCACAGCACTTCTAGATGGTAAAGGATAAAGTTGTTAGATTGCTAGCTCGCTAAAATGATAATGTTTTCAAGTACTATACAGTAAACAGGAAAAAAAAAAGAACACCTTAATTTCAAGCAAAGAAAACCATAATCAGCAGGAGATCGCTGTTCGTAAACAGGATAGAAGCTCCTTCTCAACAAAAAAGTTTTGCCATTTGCTGTAAAGCTGGATATTGGTGCAAGAAGCAGGTGTGACGCAGCGAAGAGCTGTTCAAGCACGCTAAAGCAGTAATGTCCCATGAATGCCTCGAGAACACCGAGATTTCATTTAAGAAGCTTGTCATCTTAAAGTGGCACTTGCGAGCTCTAGGTTTCAGAGTTCAAATGTGCAAGAGCACGGTTTTGGCACTTCACACACTCACCTCCGAGGAGAACGTATGTCTCAGTGACCCCATAGCCATGAGACATGGGGCAGCAATCCAGAGTTCACTCTTCTGGGAAATTCTGCACTGAGAGAGATTTTTTTTCATTTTCTAACAATTTTTGGCAAGTGGTGTTACCAGTACCGTAACAAAGAACTCGTGGAAGATAAAATAGGGGATAAAAGAAGATTGGGGGTATTATTGGTAATATCTAGCAAGGAATTATGTTCACAAACTAAAACCTTTACTATAAAGCTCCGAAATAACAGTCCTTTAGCTACAAAAGGGAAGTCTACACTGCCCGGTGGCAGTACATCTATTATACCCCAAGGAACGGGGCTAAAGGAGAGGTGAGGACTCAGGAAAGAAGCTATTTGGCATCTCTCCCAGGCGGCCACTGAGCCTTCTCCTTCTACGCCTGCCTGAAGCCCCAGGTCTGGCAGCTCACACTGACGGACTCCCAAGGAACGACATAATGTCCCTGTTTAAGGGAAATACAGAACAGCACGTACTGAAAAGGACACAGTGTGGCTCAAACTTATCAGGGTTACTACATATGATGACAGGAAAGTTTGAGTGCACGGATATTTTGGGGGAGATTATATGAAAAATAGGCAAAGGGGTGTTTATTTATAAAAAATCCTAGGCCACAGAGCTTACTTTCTCCTCTTAATTGGTCACCCCTTGAAAAACCAAGCAGATGTTTGAGTAGCCTCAGAGGCAACCAGCAGGGAGGCAGGGAAGAGTTCCCGGATGGAAGAAAACAAGAAGGGTGAAGGAGGAAGAAAACCGAGCGCATCGGGACAACTGCTCGGATGAGCGTGAGTGTTCCCGACTTGGGCGCCTGAGGACGTAAAGCAGCGGGATCCAGGTTTCACAGGTTAGCAGCCACGAGCACTGAGACCTCCGAGGAGAGGAGAGGAGAGGAGAGGAGAGGAGAGGAGAGGAGAGGAGAGGAGAGGAGAGGAGAGGAGAGGAGAGGAGAGGAGAGGAGAGGAGAGGAGAGGAGAGGAGAGGAGAGGAGAGGAGAGGAGAGGAGAGGAGAGGAGAGGAGAGGAGAGGAGAGGAGAGGAGAGGAGAGGAGAGGAGAGGAGAGGAGAGGAGAGGAGAGGAGAGGAGAGGAGAGGAGAGGAGAGGAGAGGAGAGGAGAGGAGAGGAGAGGAGAGGAGAGGAGAGGAGAGGAGAGGAGAGGAGAGGAGAGGAGAGGAGAGGAGAGGAGAGGAGAGGAGAGGAGAGGAGAGGAGAGGAGAGGAGAGGAGAGGAGAGGAGAGGAGAGGAGAGGAGAGGAGAGGAGAGGAGAGGAGAGGAGAGGAGAGGAGAGGAGAGGAGAGGAGAGGAGAGGAGAGGAGAGGAGAGGAGAGGAGAGGAGAGGAGAGGAGAGGAGAGGAGAGGAGAGGAGAGGAGAGGAGAATTAGAGGAGAGGGAGAGGGAGAGGGAGAGGGAGAGGGAGAGGAGTTAGCCAAGGAAGGCCATCTGTTGAGTGAACCTCAGCTATGAACTCAAGACCTGCCCATACTAGGCTCAAACATTAATAGAAATGTCCGGAAAATACCAACAGCTAAGCAGAAAAATTCCTTTGCATCAACAAAAGTGACTAAAAATCAAAGCATCTCATTTCAAAATAGTTTCACCATGTGCAATAGCCAATTAGTCACAAATTACATACAAAATAAACCTTACAACAAACTGCAAAATGAGAACATTCTTGGTATTTTTAAAAGCATATTCCTGTCAATTAGGAATAAGTGAACAGTTAAATTATACGCATATGCCAAATTTTCTCCTGGCAGCATTTGTAAACTTTAGAAAGCGCTATTTTGGAGGGATACAAGGAAGAAGAAGGGAGGGGGAGAGAAACCTCCCACACAAATCCCCAGGCTCCTAGCAGGAATAGAGAAAAAAAGTGAATCTGAATACAGACACGTTCTCATACACAGCCCCTTCACTGCGCACCTCTGAGAGGAGCCTGACTTGGCTTCTCTACAAGCCCCCTTTGGCTGGTGGAAGACCGCCCCCGACCTCCCTCTTCTCCAGGCTGAATTTCCTCTAGCTTTCCTCAAATATCACGAGCTACAGCCCCTGGCTATCCGACTGACCATTTCTTGGACTCTGTGGGTCACTAATCCCAGGCACACTAAAATCTGTGGAGAGCTGTTCACGGCTAAAGAAGTTTGCCAACGAGATCGTTTTGAAGCCAACAATCTTCCTTGACATCAGCCGGTTCCCTTTATACATTATGTTGTTGCTGTTTCCCTCAGGATGAAGTGGTCATACTTTCATGTTTCTATCTATAAAGGGTTAACAAACACTGGAAATGTAAGCCAAGCCTCCTCTACCCCAAAATAAGTCATGATATATATTTAACATGAGAAATATCCACACCACCAACTGCTTGGTTCCAGTTTTTCCTCAACAGATTTTTTTTTTTCTTTTTTTTTTTTTTTAGCTTTCAGGATGCGTTTGTATAGTATTTTCTTGCTTTTCTTCATTAAGAATGATTTAAACTTGTATTGGTAGTAATGTGACTCCAGAAACTGTGGTGGTAGACAAAGCAAAAAATGAAACAATTATTGAAATTAAAAATAAAATAAAATTAAAATAAATAATAAAAATAAAAAATAATAAAAATAATAAAAATAAAAATAAAACAAGAGCTGACAGGAATTTCTTTGATGGTAGCTGGACAATCCCCTCCTTGCTCTAAGAAGAAAAGAGCTTAAAGATGTTCCTCTGACACAACAATCAAAAAAAAAAACACCAACAACTTCAAAGTACAGGCAGAAAGACTAAAACAGACACTTGTAGAGAGACATTACAGAATGCCAGTCATGGGAAAACCCTCTTTCTACTCTCATGAGAGCTGCTAATCTCTCATTTAACTCCCCCACCATTTTGCAAAATAAATCATGTAACCAGAAGGAGCCAATGTAATCATCTAAGTCTAATCTCTTTGATAGCAGAAGCCATAGGATTGCAATGAATTATTTCTTTGGGGTTAATGCTTATGGATTTTTGCTTTTTCCAAGGGGAAGAAAAATTTCCCCCTTCGATTCTGATTGAAATATTTCCAGGGAAGGAAGTTCTACCCTCAAATTCACATTTTTTCAAGGTCGTTGCTAACATTTTGTTCACTTTCACTACTAGTTCTGCTGTGACTTGGTCTAACAGGCACACTCAGCTCTTACATTACATAGCTTAATTTCACAGCTTTGATAAGGGAAAGCACTTGGAGACCACAGCTGAATAAAACTAACTTCCCTTCCAACCCCCTGGAGCCTGCAAGCAATGTATTATTTTCCAGCCTATCATGTTTATGCCTCTTCTAGGAAACCCTGCTTTTCCCCCAGTGTCTCTTCCACTGTGAAAATCAGCCATAAATTGTATTCCAGTTGCAGTCACATCAGTCCTAAAGAGAGAAGGAGATTTGTGTATGCCTCTGTTTTATATACCCATTGATTACATTAGGGCCACTTACCACAGAAATCAGACAATCTCACAGTGGGTAATCAAGCCATTTTTGGAACTGGTGCTTCTTAAAATAGCGTTCCACTATTGTGTAAGCATAACTCGCATTTCTTTGTTCCTGGACTTATCATTTTTATATTTGTCTGTACTGAAATAAATACTGTTTGAGCGCAGATCGATATGTAACCTGATTTCATTTACTTCCAACGTCCTGTTTCCCAGCCATTTAATTCATTCATAAAAAATACTAAAAACACAAAGATGAGAAAGAACGGATATAAACGCAGCTGTATAGAACCCCAGTTCTTAAACAACAGAAGACCAGATGTCTACAGGTTCTCTCTCTTCTTCTTTCATTTCCCTCCCTTCTCTCACTTACAATGCAGAATTTATTGTCTCTAAACTAATTCCAGTTAATGTTGGATCTCTTCTTAAAAACATCCAGTATGGAGCATTTCTCAAACTGTCTAGACAATTCATGCCAGTATGCTGCATCATCACATTTGGTAAAGTTTTTGGAATATGGAGATGGAATAACTCACTTCCATCTCCCTTGCTAGAATTTAAGTCCTCCGTGTTGTCTTATACACAGCATAAGGGAGGGGTGAGGGAATAATTCCTTTGACATCCTTGAAACCCCTTCACAACTTTCTCCTTCTCTAGACAGAGCAAGCCAAAGTTTCTTTCAGAGGTTGCATTTCCTAGTCTGTGATTATCCTTGCTGCTGTGTTCTGGATTTTCAGTTCTCTGAGTTTTTCTGGAGCTTAAATGTAGACAGTGAAGACGCTACTGAGCTGATGCTTTGCCAAGAGCAAAGAGAGCGGAATGATATCATCCTGCAAACCAAAAGTTTTATCTCAGACACGTCACCCCTCCCCTTTTCTTGAGGCAACATCACAACACTGTTGACTCATGTTCAGATTTATAAACAGAAGTAAACTATTACTGAATTTGTTTTCCGTACTTAAATATCCAGCTTAAAATAAGGTCTTTGATGTCTGCTGCCAGCAATGTTCTTGAAGCCTGCCTTTCAACCTTTTTTCACGCTCTCGTTCTAAAGTGGATTCCCTTTCAGCTGTCAACAATTTTCCAACTGCAACCATCAGTGACTGGAATGGCTCATTTTCAGACACATCAGAGGGTCATTTTCTGAATAAATAAATGCATAGCATAGTGGTAGACACACACCACTAATAGTATTTACTCAAATCCCAATTCTCTGCATGGGTGAAAGGGAAGGATTTATTTCTGGTTACCCCCAACCAGCTCAGCATGGCCATTTTATTTCCCATTTCTTCAGAAAAAACAAGAAAATCTACCATTAAAAAACAACCACCACAGAAGAGGGGAAAAAAAACAACAAACCCAACAACACAGCAACTGATGGCAAATACAGCTTAAAACAAACAAACAAGAAAATGAACTCAATTGTTGTATGGAACAGGAAAAGAAAGGTGTTCTTTATTTGCCCTATTCTTTGAAGTTTCAATGAGGTCGAACATCTTAGAGAACTGGACCATAATTGGGAAAAAATCACCTGCAATGATCACTCTGGTAAACAAGCAAATGGTTCAGTTGCACACACTGATTTCCATCTTTGTAGCAATACGAAAATAGACTGTAAAAACCCAGTCAGGGAGCACTCAGACTACAACACTCTAAAACATTCCTGAGTTTAGACAGCTTCCTTATATAGAAAAACAACTGTCTTCATCACACAGATACTGCCCACCTTTTAGAAAAACTTATAAATAATATTCACTCCCAAACCATTTGGAAGAATAGATGATGTCCTTGATGAATATCAGTCAGCACAATAGTTTTCCAAGTGGGGTGCCGACACACAAGGGCAGTGAGGGCAATGCAAAATGTGCAGTGAGCTGAGGAGTCAAAGGAAATGTTCCAAAAATGTGAAGCAATTGGGCAGGAGAGGGATCATGCATAAGTAAGTGCAAGGGTCCTGAAAATCCTAAAGAACAGATGAACAAAATCTAGGAGGCAAGTCTTAATTTTAATAAAAAGATTCCTGATTTTTCTGAACGCAGTTGGACAGACAGACTGGTAGCGAATGACAATCTGTTGTTGCCTGAAGTAACGATATATATGTCTTTATTTGTCACCTCCTAAGATACACTTAAAGTTCTGACACAGGCCTTGAATTTCACCAAGTAAATTAATAGAAGAAATCAAGAAAACAAAGAAGACTCTGTTAATATCCTCCTTCTGAAAGGTGTCAGGCAAACATGTTTTTTTTTTCCCCCTCCTAAGGGAAGAAGTCACAAGCAGCATTAAGAAGACGTAAGAGTTTATAGAAATAAACACTGAAGTAATACCATAAAAGGCAGAAATGAGCCAGAAAATTAAGAACTGCAAAATGTGACATCTCAATGATGCCTCCCAAATAATGATTAATCTCTTCCTTGCGTCATGTATCTATAGAAGTTTTGGAAGGTGCTCTGTGCCACGCTGTAGCCTTCTTTCTGTAAAGAAATAAAATCCCTGGATTTCTCTTTTAAAAGCAGTAAGCCAGAGTAGCAGGAAGGAGTTTAAGTGAGCCAACTCCTGTACTTGGCACATTGAGTGCAGAGGCCATCCTTAAAACAGCTTGCATCTTCAAAGCTGCTTTCAAATACTAGCAATTAGAGTAGTAGTCCTCTTGATTCTAGAAAGGTACAGCATTTAAGAAACAGTTCAGCCCGGCTGATTTCTGAATGGCTAATTAAGGCAAACTTTATTGAATAGCTCCAAATAGAGTATTTCATAACAGCATTCAAATCTGACAGGGCAAGGAAGGGCAATTTTAAACTGTAGTAAATCCCATTAAAACCATACTCATTCATAATGAAAGATGCTACTATCTTACGTGAGAGCAGCAGACATGAATTGCACTTTCTGTCAATGGACATCGTTTATCCTTTCCTTCAAACATGTTTTTTCTGCATTTTACCAAACACTGTTTTCTACTACAAACATAATTTTTCCAGTTTGCCTCTTGTGTTCCCATGCTCAGCTGTAGGACAGGAAGGACCTAACTTTAGCTAAGGTTTCAGAGTCCTTCATGGAAGCAATGTTATTTTACTAAGCATACCAAGAGAAACACTTTACTAATTTCAACAGCAATCCTCTCTAGAAACAACATACTAAAGTGCTCTGAGTTATAAATATTTATAGATGACTAGCCAATATTCTTGTAAATCAAGCGATTAGCCCCCCTTCTTTCCCCTTCAAAATCCATCAACAACAAGCATCTTTAAGAAGCTTTTGGCTCATCTTATGTTTCAGGATGCTGCCTAAACTTCAATACGACTAAACCTACGACTCCCAGTAAAGACTACTGAAAGAAATCTAGAAAGGTCAAATACTTGCTTTCTGGCATAGACTCACGGCTGTGCTTTTCCCTGTATGGATACATTAAGTAACTCTATATGCCTGTAATGCATCTTTACACGCTCATCTTCTACTGCATGCCCAATATATCATATTTTCTTTTATTCCCTTGCACCCAATGCTTATCACAACTATAGTGTTTGGCATTTGAATTCAATCACAAGTAAAACAGTGCTAGGGTGCTATTTAGAGAATTTAAATTTTCTTACAGTATATTTATGTTCAGACTCATTAGAAGACACCAATAAGGTTTTTCGTAAGGTTAAAGTGCCTAAATTAAAATCTTGCATTTGTGGCCTCTTTAATCCACATTAATCAAGAGATGGTGAATGCATGCAGTGTAAGATCACGCACCTAGCTCACTCCCTGAACCCTTCTTTTACTGGTAGCTAGTAAATGAATGCTTTTGAGAAGTCCTTGCAGAACAAAAGTCCTCTTTAACCCATTCTCAATCAGTTAAGTGTAAAATTACATGGTAAACAACCATCTTCAGTCTTCTGAAGCAGGAACTGGTTTAGATTAGAGGTTAGGAAGTCACATCCAGTTAGACAGGGACATATTACAGTACAGAGATACATTAATGGTTGTTTTTTTCCCCCTAAATACTATTGGAATTCATTAAAAAAAAAAAAAAAAAAACAACTCTAACTTCAAAACCAAAAGATAACGTGGTTATTTTTAAGAAATCTTCACTGGATGTTTTTACTGCAGCCACTGGATCCCAGATCCTATCACATCCTTCCTCGCGGTACTTAGATTTGGGACGACAGGCTACGTCCCTCTTCCATGCCTCAAAAACTAGCAGTCAATAGGCACACCTGCAATACAAGTGGTCTACTTTTCCAGCCTGCCAGAACATGGACTGTAGCGGAGATGACTTGTGCTCAGGTGAGCACTGCTGGCTACTCTCTAAGAAGGTCTCTAACAGGGCTTTTTTTTCCTGCCCATAAAAAAAAGGAAGCCTCCCCTTCTCTCTTGCCCCCTCCCACAAAAGAAAAATTTCCCAGGTGTCAGAGCACCAAGAGCCAGAGAAATTTGTAGCAGAAAGCACTGCTACAAAAATAACGGGGTGTGCAGAGCACTGAACTGAGCTTGTTCCAAACTGCTATCTGTTGAGCAACAACAATGACCGGTTACACAGAAACAGCGTCAGGTTTTACCCTTTAAGATGGAGGTTTAATTTAAGTATCTGAATTGGCAGCAGATGTGTTTCGTTGCCTCTGCAAGCTGTACGTACCCACTGGCACCACCATGCATTCCTCCACTATCTGACACCAGCTCTCTGTATGCACATTCCCAGATTTTCGGAGTTCCCCATGTACTCCTCATCTCCCCCCCCATGCAGTAGAGGCTGTAAGGAGCTCTTAATCTTCCTAACCCCTCCTTTTCCCTCTGTATCAGAGGTTGCATACAAGCACCTCTTTTTCTGCCTACTTCGATGCTTCCGTCCTCCATTTCTTCCTTCCACCAAGGACGCCGTGTGCCTCATCCCACCCATGCACAGCAAAAATAGTTGTTCCTCCCTAAGGACTGTGTGCCCAAAAATCTGCCTGCTTTTTCCAACTGTATCTTATGCAATTCCAGCTGGTCTAACAAAAATATTTTGCCTCACTATATAACTTGTTGTTGCAGAGAAACAACGTACCTACAAACGCTACAGCTACCAGCCCTCTTCTGCTTGAATTTTTCCTTCCTTCTCACTCTTTCCACAGAGAAAGAAGAAATAAGTTGTTCCAGGGTATCCATGTTCTAACTTTGTTAGGTCACAGACTGCTATGCAAAAATCTCAGTTATTTGACTAGAGAGAATGGACCAGACCTGCTCAGAGCGCTACCCAAAGGCCTTCTGGCAGCTGTTACCTCAGGCGTCCATCAGCTAGACGCAGCATCCACAGAAACACGGGACTGGGAAGAGTCACCTCTGAGCCATTAAAAGTTCAGATCTTTCAGCAACTGCAGAGCATCAGAGCATCGTAGCACCTGCTTCTCTGAGACCAGCAGAGAACTACCCTATAGTTTACAGAAGGACTCAAATGATTCTCCTACAAAGGAGCTCATTTCATTGCAAAGCATTACCAACCTCTGTTTTCCAGAGGTAATTAGGGGATATAGGTCTCGGACAGTCTTGGCAGGGAAGCAAGTGGCTCAGGTTTATGCATCCAAACTTCAGAAGTGTATTCCCCCACGTTCTCCCAAGGAATCTCTTTGCTTCCCAGAGAGGAGGAGCACTCTCCCTGCAGAGCCTCAGTGATTTCATGGCCCACCTGTGCAGTGCATCATGCAGACTGCCTGCCAACCCAAACTGTGTGACCCTTCAGAAGGGGGAGCTGAGCAGGTTTAGAGGGTCCTTACAGTAGGGTCTCTATCACTGCTACCAGACCAGATGTACTTCCCCGAGACTTATTTTCACACTGACATCGCTCTTGTGCTACAGCTAGGCCAAGAGTAGTCTGTCACCATCCTGAAATCTCAGCCCTACGTGTAGGGCTGGAGTCTCTCCTGTGACCACAGCAGGCCAAGACCACCTCACCTCTTCCAACAAGGTAGTGGCCACCCCTCAAAAGCTAGTTTT
Source organism: Anser cygnoides (assembly GCF_040182565.1). Lineage (NCBI taxonomy): Eukaryota > Metazoa > Chordata > Aves > Anseriformes > Anatidae > Anser > Anser cygnoides. Next base: position 117,775,668 of record NC_089874.1, read on the forward strand.
CCTGTTAATAACATGCACTATGGCACATATTCCTCAATCTGGCTCACCTGGACAGGATTTCCAGCCTAAGTGCACGAACCAATGCACCACTTGCAAGCCATGACCGCCTACTTTCAATTCAGACTGAGGATAATCAGTGAATTTAAGCTTCTTTTGGATGCCCTAACAAGCCTACTTATATTTATCCACCCATGCAAAATTGTTAGACATCTTTCTTATTTGCTGCAAAACAGTTGTAATTACCCATAAACCTTAGGTCCTTAGACAGATTTTAATTAAATATGTTTATAAACTGATTTATAAGACTACAGACACCATTTCAGTCTTCAGCAAAGCCCTTAGCAAGCATTTAGTAAAGTAAGACAACTCACAAACAACAACACACCTGGTAAAAGCTAGATAACAGTGTTTTGGCTGGCCCCCAACAATTCCTTTTACTGGCAGCAATAACCATACACCACAGACTGCCTTGTCAACTACACCTTGAAAGTCATAAAGCCAATCCAGTATCCACAAGCACCACCTTCAGCTAAAACCCCTCTCAAATGATTTTTCCAGAAAAAACTCTGAGCTAGGAAATGTACCCTTCTCCATTCTTGTTAAGTAAAAGCTAACGCACACGCACACACTACAAAAACTTTATGCTTCAGAGTACTGACATGACAAAAATCAAGTACTTGGTAGTTAAAGCTATTCTTGATTAGTCCGGAAGTAATATGCAAATACTTTAATTTGGTATAGTGTCATCTCAATCAGCTAGGCATAACTGAGTCAATATGCAATCAAGAATACCCATAAACAAAAGTTTCATGATCCAAGACTAGCGTAATCCTTTTCTTGATGCAAGCACACTTCAGCCTGTATAGCAGCTACGGTTTTAATATATTAAATACTCTAAAGAAGAATGAACTCTAAATCCTACTCACATAGTAAGGGAGAATCAGACTAGCAGAGAACTTGACAGCAAACAACATATTTAGCAACTGAAACCTGGTTCTGTCCTCCTACTCTGCCAGGCTTCCTATTCTCACCATATCAACATTTAGTATTGCCAGGTTTTCTCCATCTCCGTCACTATCTCAACTCGATTTTCATTTAAATTCTCACTTTGATACAGTACTGTAGTGAAAATATACCCAATGGACACAGCTGGGGATGATTTTCAGGACTGTCTAACACTAAATAGCTCACACCTACCACAGGAGAACAGGGGGGAGAAATACCCTACTCAACTGGCTTGAGGATGGGCTGATGAGTATCATGTTCCTTAAAGATAAAGTATTTGTTTCAAGTATGCTTAATCAGTGAGGTGTGACCCTTAATTTTTGCTATGTATTTAATTTTCTACCAATTACCTATATTCTGCTGCAGAGGTGTAGGGAAGATGCTTGACGGGAGCATGAACAGTTCAATGCACAAGCGAGTTCTAAGGAAAAGGGAAGACTTCCAAGTTTGTACTGTTTGCAACAAAGGTTTTTACTGGTTCATTGACCACATCTAACACAACTGTGAAAAGCAGTTTCTTTGTGTCATTAGGCCTAAACTATCCGCAGAAATACCAGGATCTCTGCTGAAAAATATTCAGGTAGGTCGACAAAGACACAACATTAAGGGGAGAACCCTGTACAACTTCAGCAGCAGGCAAGTGGTCAGGCCACGCTGGTGAAGTTACAATAACCATATCCAACTCCACATGTCTGCCTGCCAACTTAATGAGTTTGCTGTACTGAGACAGCCTCCTGGGTGGCCCTCATGGGTTTGATGAAAGATGCTTTTCCTTAGAAGGGAAGACAGGCCATCCATGAAGGCACTACCATTCACAGGATTAAAATTATATACAAAAAAAGTCAAACAATTCGATAGCTGCATGGGCCAATGGTGCAAAATGGTCTTACAATAGTAAAACAGGCCAATGACACAGAACAGGTAATTGCTGAATGAAGAAAATTATCCCAGACCAGTTTCCTATTGCTACCTCGTAGAACACAGCAAGCATAGCTGCCGCTTACAGGTAATAAGGCAATGGCACTGCTATTAACCTTCAAATGTTAGGTAAAGATTGGAAATGAGGAACAGGATGGTGTCACCAACCTGGTAATTCTCCAGAGACCACAAAGTAAGTGGTCCCACAGGCTGTAACTTAAAAACCTTTTGCTCTGGAACCAACACCTCCCAGAACTAGTTAACTTGGCAGATTTGTGAAGAGTAGCAATGAATGAATGAAGTCTAAGACACCCGGTTCCACATAAGCATAATTAATGTATCCAACTATCATGCTTAGGACTGACATTATCTTGGAGAAACTCCAAGGGTCACAGGCGTGATACAGGAAAGGAAGCTACAGAAGGAGCTACTGTATTTGCTTAATAAATCTACTGCATAGACTGCTGTCAGTGGATTTTGTTCCAAGAAACTATACAAACAAAACAGTCTTTACAGACAGAAGAGAAGGAAGGGGGTGGGAGAGAGGCAAGAAGGATTTGATCTCGTGATCTCTAACAAAGTTGAACAGCTGAGCCATTCACAGACAATGTCTGTGGAACTCACGAGTTTTCCGAATTATTGTGACAAACTTCAATTTCACAACTTGGAGATGAACACTACCAAGATTTTTTTTTTCTTTTGAAAGAAATCAAGCAAGTGCCATAGTTTGTCATCTAGGCATGAGGATGTCAATGAAGATAACACTTGTATTTTGTTAAGCTGTTTGCATTCTTTGGTATATTTTCCATCTTTTTCCAAGTTAAAAATCATTTGCTCACTGTCTTTTATAGCTTTCCTAATGGAATAAATGGACAAATTTTATACAGTCATCTTTCTTATAAGACCGGTGGAGAACTTGAAACAATCTAACATTTGATTTTTCACATTACTTTCTCAAATCACTTCAGTTTAACTAGTACACTTAACCTATGTTCTCTCTGCACAGAAAAATAAATGTTAAGCATAAAAAGGTGTCTTCATCGCAAGACTTCCTCAATTTAAGACCACATACACTGCAAATGTAAGGGTGCCTAAAGACTACAAAAAATAATTCCTCTTCAGTCAGCTGTGGAAGTGAAAAAGTGCCAAAGAATAATCAGTTCTCATTATATCATTCAGCTATGCTGCCTTTCAGTGAAATGTAGCTAATATACCCCCAAATTGCTACTTTCATATCAGACTTGAAAATCTGTTTGTAGGTGTGACTCTGCTAGGAGTCATGGAAGCACAGCCTTTAACCTTTAACTAAATTAATTATGCACAAATAGGGCAAACACTAATGGCTCTCCCAAAGTAGTGCTGAAAAAACACTTTAGACAGAACTCTCAGAAGTTCTGGTAGATGGCAAAATTCTGCATACTGCCAATTATTAATTGAGGCTTTAGAGAATTAAGCTCATATACAAGAGTCTTTTATAACTCAAACTCCCTGCAACAAGGCTTTAGCATGTGATTCTGGTGCTGATTACCTTCCCAACAGCTTTAATTGTTCTACAGAAATACTTTTTTCCTTCACTTGTTATTATTAAGGAAGCTTGGTATTACTACCCTGTTATTTGCCAGTTCTCTGTAACAAAAAATTGGTCTTCGGTGGCAGCATCACAACTGCAAACTGCTAAGGATCACTAGAAGAGGTGGCAGTAATTAGTAATCATAGTTGCATATATATATATATACATACACTTTTTTTATATATGCACAAGCATATACACATATATATGTTACATATACATATAAAAAAAACATGGACCTAGCCCTTCAACTAATAATCCCACTTCATAAACCCCTTAAAAAAAATCCCCCCAATTTTTCCCACCTCCACACCCACCGCGATACACTTAACGCATCTGTAGATGTCGGAATAGCATATCCCTCCCTCCTTCAACACATAACCCTGACCCGCTTCACTGCAGAAAGCCAGTGAAACAGGCTCCAAATATTTCACTCTGCAGCTGGTCGTTAAGCCCTAATAACCAAGGGAGGTTGAAGTCACTCTCTAATCTCCTAATGTGTAAGAATCAACAGAGCTCCCCTTTGAGCACCCAGCCTACGCCAGAGCACAGAACAGATTGTGTCAAATGACAGCTGCTTTCTGGCAGAACACACAGATTCCCTACCAAGAAAGGGAGGCAGGAAGCATCACTCAGTTGTTGAAGAGGTTGCCAGCTTTAAAAAAAAAAAAAAAAAAGATTTTTTTTTTTTTAATCAAATCATACAGGCACTCAAACAAGATCTGCGCAGCACCCGGAGCACTACATTTATGTGCTCTGTTGCCACCTCCTCTTCCCTGTCATGTGCCTTTAGTAGGGTGAACATTTCTCACAGGGACTATTTGCCTGCGTATCTGAGTGGTGCTCAAGATACGGCTGCTCTACAAGCACTATTTGCCCATGTATCCAAATGGTCCTTAGGATGTTATGACTGCTCCGAGAAGACAAATAATAAAGCACTGTCCAACTCTCTACTAAAATCCAGTTTGAAATCGAATGTGATACAGATGCTCACTTTTCTTTGAAAAGAATAACTACATATTACAGCACGAAGGGTCCGTACATGTCATTAAAAATGGTTTCATAGCTCCATCTTCTAACTCACTCATGCAAGTACTATTTTAATTTGGAAGTTGCCACTACATACAGATTAAGACCACTCAGTTTAATTAAAGAGGTTTTTGAAGGTACATAACGATATTTTTCCATGTAGCCTTAATTTTCTGCAGCACGAGGTTAGAATGTTTTAAAAATTATATTTTTGAAGGCCAGTTGCTGGAATTACACTTTTGTACTTCTGGGTGTATTAGGTTCCAAGCTGGGGGGAATAAAATCTAGCCCGAACAACTTTCCCGTTAAAGAAATCCTGAACTTTCTGTTGTAGGAGTAAAAAGTTCCTCAAGAAAAACCTGCAAGCAAATCACCAACATTTTTTAAAGGGCCATTTAGAAATTATGACTACAACTTGACAACTTGTACATTCGTATACTTGAGCTGTATGATTTAAGCCCTTTTTGGCTAGATTTTAGTACTGCTTAAAAACTCTGTCAACATGTTTGGCATAAGGCAGGCTGTAACTAACTGCTAAGTCAAACCTATGTTTTTTATTATTTTTGCAAGTGGCCCATACAGACCCAAAGGCTTTTTACCGGCCAGCTTCAGCAGGAGGAAGAAAGGGATGAAAAAGGGCCTGGAATTAAGTATTTTTAGAGGAAATTGACTGTCCAGATTATTTGTTGTTCTGAAAGCAGAATATCATATCTATCAAACTCAAACCAGTTCTGACACTACATGGTCGGTTGACAATGTTAAAAAGCAGACTGGAATCCTCCAAGAACTCAGAAATGGCAAAATGGGTGTAACCTAAACACACCAGACATTAACAGTTTAATTTGTGGATGAAAGAAAGGTTCCAACCCTTAAGAATAAACACACCTACAAACAGATGCTGTAATAGGAACAGTTTTGCAATACAAGATAATACTAATAAAACAGGAAGCACGGTTACAAAATCCCCTCTTGTAAGCGTCCTGATTACATCATGAATTCGAGATTATAAATTATTGTCTTTACTACTTCCTCTAGTGATTTACATGCTGTTTACCAAACAGAAATAGCACACGAAGGTTTTGTAACAGGTGTCCTACTCTGGGCACCTCTGCCGACCAGTTGCTGCAGGATGCCGATGGAGATGAGGCGCGCCAACGGAGCTCAGATTCAGACCCTGGGGCTGCGCAGCCAAAAGCTGCTGCTGCTGTTGGGACGTTGGTGGCAGGACAGACATTTTCCTTCGCAGCTACGTGATGCTCTTCTAGTTTTGCGTCTGTGTCCATGAATGCTCTGTGACTCAGTGCCAGACTGTAACTGCTCTCACAAATGCCCCCCTCTAGACTAAGCACTTTTTACATCAGGTCTCCATTCAGATCAGGCTAGTTTAGTTGCTGTCCTTAATTCAGGGTCTCTCCAGCACAAACGCCCATGAATACTTCAGTTTAAAGTCAGAAATTCCTTCTCGTCTTCCCCCACCTGCTGTACAAAAATACAGAGCCTCTCAGCCTCGAGAAGCCTCATCACTAGATGGGGGCTATGACCCTCCCTTGCTACAAGTCCAGCCTTGAGGGATTTCAGTTTCATCCACCCTCCTGCTTCCCCTCGGAAGTTCTCCATCTCCTCCCACCGGGCCTAATGGTTGAGAAACATCCACGTCCAAACCTCCAAGGCAGGCTCCCCGTCAGGGCAGCAATGCGCCCGGCGAACAGCATCGAGAACAGCCCCGTCCCATCCCTGCAAGGCTGCACCAACAAACAGTCTCTTACTGGAAAGCCTGACAAAGCTGAACAAGGCACAGGAAACCTACTGACAGCATTTTGGACCTGAGCAGGTTTTATTCTAACACAAAGCAGCCTTTAAGACCATATCCCTGTATTATTTATTTATTTACTTTTATTAGGGAAGTAATAATGACCTTTGCCCAAACAACCTACAGGTCATGTTAATTGCACAGTGAAAGGGGGAAGTGTTTAATCTTTTTAAACATGAAACCTAGTGGCCTAGAAACCACTCTCACGTTTAATGGCTATTCAAAAAGATCATTAAAGTTTTCTCTAATCAACCACAGCACAAAGATATTCTTTAAACTATGACCTGTCATAGTTCTCAAGGTAAGAATGCCTTTACTTAAAACCTAACCAGTAACGTATTGAACGTGCAGGATGGTGGTGCTTAAGAGATCACAGCTGAACACACATCCATGAATAATTTCAAAACAAACGGGAGAGAACAGTCTAAAAGTGACTTTGCTATATTTAGGAGTAGCACAATCGATACAATACAGACATCAACTCCCCAAATATAACTCGGGTCAGTCGCTGATGCCTGAAGGCAATACAACTGCAGGAAAAAAAAAAAAAAAAGGAAGAAAAATGAAAAAAAATCAGTCTGATAGCATAAGGTGGAAAAATTCTAATACAAGGGTCTGCTAAACACAAAAGAAATGCTTTATTTCTTTGAGATATTTTACCAAATTTCTATACAAAGTCTAGCAATCTTCTAGCCATTCTTCACATCTTTAGTTTTATGCAAGTTTTAGTCAACATGAGGTTGTTGTGCAGGCAAAAACATTCACATGATACCACACACATGCTCAAAACGACAGTAAAAAATTAGTGATAGTTTAACAACCTCTACCAACACAATAATTCTGACTTTGCAGCTCAAGGGGGTATGTTGCATTATAATCTGGATGCAATCAAATTTCTGGTGGGATTGTAAATCACTACAAAGAATAATCTGTCTGGTTGTTTACACTATTTAAAAGAATACTGGTGTCGACACCCAAAGTTTGATTTCTGTGTTAGTGTGAACTCCTGCATCTGCGACTGTTTGCAGACAAATTTGTCATCTTTATTAGTCAGCCATTCTGGAATAGTCAAGCATTGTATTTATGAGGTGTCCACAAATTGAAACTCCAAACAATGTTTCCAATATAATAAAAGTTCATAAATGAAACTGAAAATATAACCCCAAAATCTCCATCCAAAGATCTACCATCAGATTGAAAGAGGTCTATGGAAACAGTACTGTGGGATTTTACATGTACTGTCTAATGACTTCTGTATCAAACATTAAATTCATGATAAAAGCTTTTATTAATTTACATGGCCATGAAAACAAACATTTGACTACTGATGTAAAACAACAGCCTAGGTGTGGCCCTCTCCCCCAGGTAAAAAGATACACAGAATTAATCGTTATAAACTCATTTTAATAAGTGCAATTGCATCAACTGGAAGAGAGGAGCCACAACAGGAGAGTGCATCTGTTTCTAAATATTTGATTGGATATGGTTTAGTCTGCAGCCCAACCCTTATGAGAAGAGGTGCTCTTATTAAATAATAAGAGTCCTTTATACATGCTGTTGCACCTGCTCTTTTCCGTGGAAAACACATTTATTCTTCACTCCTAAGGCATTTCCAAGCTGCAGGAGCTATGAGTAAGGAACCTAGATTTGGTGCTCCAGAACGCAACACCCATAAATCCATGACTGGGGGTTGTGGGGAGTGACTGATTCAGTGCATTTCAAATGAATAATTGTACTTACATGTCCTGAGTTTGTAGGTACACGTTTTTGTTGTTGCCATTATATCTGAAATGCGTTTAGCATGGAATCAGCTGAACAACGATATGTGTATTTGCTACATCCATCCTTATGCATTAAGCTGATTAGCTACAATTTATTTCTACATAGATACAGATGGACATTCTTTTATAGCTTCTAGATTACTATTTCAAAGTTTAAGACAGTTTAACATGAAACTTCAATTAAGTTTCAAATCTTAATAGCTTCTCAAAAAGATTTGAAAACCTTCCCATTCATAACCTCTGCCCCTCTCTCATGGCAATGAGCCCCCAGATCCAGGGCAGCATATTCAAATAACTGAAAGGCATCCACATTGCTTCCTTATATTTCTCACTTTCTGAACTATAGTAGTATCACCAGAATGCCAGAGAATTCAAGTATTTTCAAATACTCAGAAACAGGTTCATCTTGAGAGCCCTTACCAGTAACCTAGCTCTGCTCCCAGGGAAAATAGAGGGACTTTTATTACCCTATTGAAAAAAAATTATCCATGGCTCAACTCAGGAAACATAACATACTTCTGTAAAATTACTTACGAGAAAGTACAGAGAGAGCTTTCCTCTGACCTGAGAAGCCAGCTTCATCTAATCACTCCCTGATGCTGCTCATTTTTTCACTTACTCTGAATATTATCCGAAAGTTCTGATATGAAGCATGAACCATAACCACTCTCCTCCTATAAAAGAAAAAAGAAGGATTTTCTCCTCCAGAGAGGAATGACCAGGATAAAAGCCATATGAGCTGTTCAAATGAAGACTATACTTCATGAGGACTTACCCAATGAGGGTTAGTAAGCCCTAGAAGTACAAAAACAATCATTCAATTTCTGAGTTACAGCATTTGTTAATTGTAGACACAATTCATTCGTGAAACTTGTCTAGTCTAAGGAACCACGATATGGCATGTGCTATCATGCAATAACACAGGGCTGTGGCTGCACACAGAGAACAAACCCCAAATAAAAGAAATCAGCACACAAGGTTATTTTAAAATCAGTCTCAAAAAAAACACAAACAAAAACATTTGAGGACAGAGGTAACAACGTACGTTTGTATTCATTTTAATGGTTCCTCACATAAAAGGACACATTTCTTTAAAAAACATTTTTGTTTGTTTGCTACAGAGAATTCCTGGAGGGGAGACTACCGCTTAGAGCAACACTAGTCAAAACTGTTCTCAGCTCCCAAGATCAGCCCTCCAACCAAGGAAAACAACAAACAAAAACTTCACCTGCCAAAACCAACCCAAGACATTTCTATCGTTGATTTCTTTTGAAGTCGATGACACTGCAGCCCAAGGCAAACATTAACCAATCAGATCCCACATTTTAGTCTTCCAAATAGCTATCCAGGCAAGATTTTGAGCTTTGAAAACACCTAAATCCACCTTTAAAAAGTCTGCTTTAACCTGATCCAACTAAACTGTGACCATGATCAAGTATTACTCTAGTGCTGCCTTTCCAAAAGCAATAGCTGAAACTTGCAATTCAGATTTTGAAGACTTTTTTTTTTCCCCAAGGTAAGACCCCAATCAGTACTTGTAATTTTTCTCCTACAAACAATCAGTACTAATCATCAGCACAGACAACAGTGAGTATCAGATGGCACACATTTGATTCCTATGATGCCCATACCCCCCAAACATAGTAATTATGTTCTTAAAGGTTTTTTTACATTAATGTATTTTAGGATTTCATTTAGTTCCAAGAGTCTGAGAACTGTAGTTTTATTGAGAACTGCATATCAAAGAGATTTCCTTTGGTTATTTTTGAGTAACCACAGATACAGAAAATTTAAAAGCCTGTTTTTGAGTTGCATTAAGTTTATCCTGCCCTTTTCAGATTAATTTAGGACAGTGGAAATAAACTAGCTCCCTGATTAGTTTATTCCAGAGAGGAAAGAATCAGTCACTACTAAAACTTTCTACCACTTAGTCTACAGTAAGGATGTAGCAACTCCTCCTTGATCTTATTTAACTTCTCTTGCTATCAAAGCGTACATTCCCTTTATGCTTTACAATGGAACAAGAAGCATTTTTTTTTATAAGAAATTAAAAAAATCCTTACATGCATCCCAGCAAAAAAACACAGTTCATCTCAGCCACACTGGCAAAATTATGTATTGCTTTTTCAGTTATTTTCCCTATGAAGGAAGTGCATAACTTCCTTAAAAGCAAAATTATTATTATTATTATTATTTTTTTTTTTTAATAAACACCTCTCCCCCTCTCAGTCCCCCAGAACTCAACACACTGACACTGAATGGTTTTTACTGCTCATGCATGAAGAAAAGGTATCTGGAAGCAGTTCCCTTTCTGGCATACAGATACCTTGGAAATCAAATCACAGCGCGATCTGGCATTTGTGTGTGTGTGTATATATAGTGGCTATTACTCACACCTTACTATGATAATGTGACTTGGCAAATAGACGGAGTCAAATGCCTTCCCCCCCCCTCCCCTCCGTGCTGCCCTGCTGGAATCGGTCCCCAGAAGTTCGAAGCAGCGAGGGCTGCAAGTACCGCGCGCAGCTGGCCCGCGGCCAGGCAAGGTCTGGGGAGGCAGAGCTGAGCAGGAGTCACACGCAGCTAGAAGAAAAGCCCGCGAGACTGCAGATTAACAGCCTCCAAGAAAAAAAAAAAAAAACATACCCAGACGGTGTTGGCCAGCTGAAATCTCGTCCTCAGCTTTGCAAGCGGTCTGTCAGACGCTAGACCTGGCAGCATCTGAGGCCAGCGGTACGGCTCCGTTTGCAGGCTGCTCAGATAACAACCGCACGGCTAACGAGATGGACTCGGAGAAGTTATTTTGAGTTGCAACAGCTAGCGCCTATCTTATCGAGAGCTGGATGAGCACAATCACCGCTGTTACTTGCTCCACATCTTCTCGTGAAGGAACAGAAAGAATTTTACTCGTGGCACCAAACGACAGAGTAAACAGCACCCAGGGAAGCAGGGCGCATACTCCGCAGTCACCCATACCTCCCATACCTCCCCTTCTTCTCACAGGCAGTCCCACTGACACAGGTTTGAACCATAACTCTTATTTTCTTGTAGAAATACCCACCCAGGCTCTTCCTAGAAGTGACAAAGGACCCAACATAACCACCGTGTGGTGGCACTGCTCAAAGCTGCAGCCTGCAAAACAAGCCCTCCCTCTGTAGCCAAGGGCTGGGAAGCCCCCAGCTGCAAGCAGAAGGTGGCAAAGTACTTTGCACTTTCAACGCAATCCCTGAGTGGCAGGGAGATGTGTTGGAAAGCACAACCAGAAGGAAAAGGGGCACTGCTGCACCTCAGATGAAGCAGTGCTTCGGAGGTGAGCAGCAGGATGACAGAGCACAGCATTCCTCATTTGCTCCACAAAAACCTACTGCACTTGGAGGTGCAACAAACATCAGATCCAACACTAAAAGTCATTGCCATAGCGTATGGCATACTGAATATTCCTCACCAGGCAAGGTTAAGCGTGGAAGGACAGCCTGACCTTGCTACAAGTTCAGATGAAGTCATAAGGCTGCATGAGGAAGTTTGGCATAAATAAATAAATACGTTGGTACTTGCATGACTCCTTATGCAGCTACACCTTGGCAGTGGATTGCTCTTAGCTCAGTCACACAGCTATTACCAAAAGCAAAGAATGGTCATCATAAATCTCACTCTCCCATAGTGGTGGCACCTACAGTTTAGGAACAATGGTCCCATCAATCTTCCACACCCACTGCTGTCTACCAAATACCATATTTCCCATTAAGTATTTCATGAACTGATTTAGTATGATTCGATAGACCAGCTGCAATCACATGGCCTTTTGGACTACTGTGACTTTCAGAAGTCAGGCATTATGTTATTTATTTGTCATTAGAAAACCCCACGTGCTGTAAAGAGGTACATATGGTACCTAACCAGCAGTAAGAGGTAAAGAATGGGTGCTTTTCAGCTCTCTAAACTACGCTCTGTGTCTTTTTTTTTTTTATAGTTTGGATAACAAATTGTGGAAGAAGCTAGTATGAGGCTTTGTTTCTCTCTAACACATGTATTATGATCTGTTCCCCCTCTTCCCAAAAGAAAACCCACCAAAAGGTTGCAGGATTTTTTTTTCCTGGCAATAAGACGCTGCTCTAACAGTGCCACACACAAACTGGATGAGCAGCCAACTGCTGAGTGGGAGGCTCATTAAAAAGGGCCATTTGCTTGCCATATGTCTCTTTCTTCTAGACGAGACTAATTCTAGTCATTAGAGCTCCAACCAGAAATAGAGATTAGCAAAGCCACTTTTTGTTAAAACGGTACCAGAAAAGAACTTCAGTCCCACCACCTCTTCCTGCTCCTGTCCTCCATCGCCACCCAGACTGCTGCTATTGTCTCGTTCCACCACCACCACCTCCCTTTCATTCCTCTCCCTCCCCGGTACCGCTGTAGCATTTCCCCTGCTCTTTCCCACACCCAGCACGACGACTGCAGCAGGGTAAGGCGACGAGATCAGCTGAGCTTGTCTGCCACCGAGCAGCCTGCACGCTGTGCTCCCGGCTTGGGAAGGCAGCACAAACACATCTGCTCCCAACCGTGCCCCCAGAGCAGCTCCGGTGGGCCTTCAGGTCCACACTGTGCATCTTCAGCAGCACACCGCACCAGCAGGGAAACAGAAGTAACTCAGAGGCACCCACAGGATTCCTGCAACGGTCAATTGACAAAAATAAGCGTCAAAAAGAAAAGCCAAAATATGAAATAACAACAACAGAAACACCAGAGAAAATCCACCCTAAGATTTCAAATACATCTCTAAGCTTCTTTTTTAGATTAAGATAAGGCAGTTTTTCAGATGGGAACATATGCACACTAGATCTTATTATAAATGTCAGTCTCTTCTATTTACATACTGTTTTAAGACACTGCCAGTCTGAAGTCAAATTCGGGTTCTCCATCAATTTTCAGTTAGCAAGTTTGTCTAAATTCCTGGTATGTTTCTATAGCAACTGTCCTCCTGGAGGATCTGAAAGCGCTTCACAAGAAAACCAATACCCGGCACAGTTACAAGAAACCATCACTTCACCCATCTAACATCTCAGCAATGTCTAGAGAAGATGAGAGCTGATTTATTGTCACACCGAGACTTGAATTCATAGTATCCCTCATCGCACACCACAGGATATGCTGTACTCCTTCCCCTCCTCTGTGTGAGGAGCACATCCTTCCTAGTATCTGGATCTGGGTTTGGGTTTCCCTGTCACACTCCTAAGAATCTCTCAACTCAGACACAAAGGTCAAACGCAGCACTGCTTCATTTTTCTTTGGCGATGCCATTTGTACAGCAAGCGTCATAGTGTCGTAATTCCCCACCCACCCTCCCCTTTGAACCCCAGCAACGAACAGGAACACAGCAGCTACAGAACTGGATTATGCAAGCTACCCTGCACACCCGTCTCACCAACATTTCATTTTTCCTATCCAGCTTCACAGAAGTCCCACTGAGCCTACACAGCCCTTATTTACATAGCAGAGGCCTGTGCAGTATTTTATCAGAGATGCTTTCCCCAGTTGCTACTTCCTCCTGCACTCCCTTTCTCCCCCACAGATACACATCCCATACTCGCTTCTGCTTAAAAGTTTATTAATGCAAAAATAAAGTAAAAAAAAATTCTCTTCTGGCAGAAGATGACAACTGTGGCTCCTATCAGGTTGATGAAGACCTTCAGAAACCTTCAGGCGTGACCGTGCATCCTAATGGCCTGTTCCTCTTCCTTTCTTCTGCACGTGTGCAGCCACTGTGACAAAAACGGGCCCTTTCACGTGGTGAGCTGGCCCACACACACCTGCTAGGAGAGGGATCAGGTGAGCATAGCGCTACAAGGCAACAGCGAACAGCCACGGCCGGCTCAAATTGTTCCAGCCACCCAAAGGCAGCCAGCCCTGGCTGGCTATTCCCAGTCTACTGCAGTATGAAATTCACGTGAGATGGACCAGAAAAGGTTGAGCCAGTGACAAAGAGACTGCTGTGAAGGTGACTCCCCTGTAAACGTAACCTTCCTGGTAGTTGGATTTAAAAGGCCCTTCTTAGTCCGTGTAGGCTCACCAGGCAATCGTTCCGAGTTTGAGGACCCTCATGAAAGCCCGCATTACACAGTATACACACGTGCTCTGCCTCTCCTTCTTTGCCCTGGCTTTGCCTTCCTTTGGGATCAAACCGCACGCTCTGGTTCACAAGAAAAGTTGAGTCTCATTGCAGAGGAAATACGGCACAGGCTTCAGTTTCCATCTGTTGCTTAGGTCCTTCAGAAGGAGAAGATGATTACCTCTGCTGCTCCCAGTCGGGTAAAAATGGCCACCTTTACTATTAGCTTTAACAGCTTCCCCCCTCCCGGCACACACTGGAACAAGTTAATCTCTGCCACCTGAGAAGAGCGAGTCTCTGCACAACAGTTCACGGCAGAGAAAAAAGCCAGTTCTTCCACTCCTCGAAGTTTCAAAGCTCACAGAAGTGCCTTTCCCTGACACAGCAGAATCACCGTCTTGGATCACAGGCTAAATTAAACACACAAATTACATTCTCCATATAAACAGAGTTATACAGGGCTTAAATAGCACGGTTTTATTTTACTGTTGGCACCAATAGGTACAGTAGCTCAGCCGAAGCCCAAGCCGTCCGTGATGTCAGTTGCTTTAATAGGCAGCGCTGACGCGACCGGCTTTCGTTCCCAGACGTGAAGTGTGCTGGTTTCCATGGGGAGGATGCTGACTGAAGAATTCCTACCACACTTCCTATCAGTTGTTTCGAGCGGCAAATACTGGCTCCAGGGAAAAAAAAAGTCTGCTCTGGCATCCCAAAATTCACGAGATGACATCATCCTGCACAGCAGATTTCTCTGCTGCTCCCCCCAAAGCTCACACAACCTATCGGGAAACCCTGCTGCAGATTCCTGCCAGCTGGGTTGTGTATTTAAGGAAGGGAAAGACATTCGTAATTTCTGGCTTGCTCGTTTGCCATGTTAGCTCAGCTACAACAGTTCCTCTCCAAGCCTGAGGAGCAAAGGGATCAGTCTATAGGATCTCCTAGGCTAATCGTAAAACCTCGTGGCAATTTCTTCCATCCCAAATTCCCATGCAGATTTAGACTGTGCAACAAGTCAGAATATCAGCAAAAGAGGGGACAAACCTGAGCCAAAGTAAAACTATATGCAGAAGAGACAGCCAAATAAAGTTTATGTTTGTTTAAAAAAAAGAGTATGCAATAAACCATATTGCAATCCCCTAAACACTCAGGTTTGTACTTCTCTGCAAAAATCTTCATCTGCTACCAGCACGCACTGTGTCAGGGAAAGGCACTTCTGTGAGCTTTGAAACTTCGAGGAGTGGAAGAACTGGCTTTTTTCTCTGCTGTGAACTGTTGTGCAGAGACTCGCTCTTCTCAGGTGGCAGAGATTAACTTGTTCCAGTGTGTGCCGGGAAGGGGGAAGCTGTTAAAGCTAAGATAGATGGTATTAAACCTAGAAAGGTTAGGTGACTATATGAGTCAGAAAGGTGCCCTTGTGGCCAAGACGGCCAACAGTATCCTGGGATGCATTCAGAAGAGTGTTGCCAGCAGGTCGAGGCAGGTGATCCTGCCCCTCCACTCAGCCCTGGTGAGGCCTCACCTGGAGTGAGGTGTCCAGTTCTGGGCTCCCCAGTACAGGAGGGATGTGGAGCTACTGGAGTGAGCCCAGCAGAAGGCTACAAAGATGATCAGGGAAGTGGAGCATCTCTCTCGTGAGGAAATGCTGAGGAATCTGGGCCTGTTTAGCCTGGAGAAGAGTAGACTGAGAGGGGATCTTACTGCTGTATATAAATATCTTAAGGCATTGTATCAAGGGGATGGGGCCAGACTCTTTTCAGTGGTGCCCAGCGACAGGACAAGAGGCAATGGGCACAAACTGAAACATGAGAAGTTCCAGCTGGGCATGAGGAAAAACTTCACTGCGAGGGTGACAGGGCACTGGCACAGGTTGCCCAGAGAGGTTGTGGAGCCTCTTTCTCTGCAGATATTCAAAGTCTGCTGCCTGGGCGTGATCCTGTGAAACGTGCTCTAGATGACCCTGCTTCAGCAGGGGGGTTGGACTGGATGGTCTCCAGGGGTCCCTTCCAACCTCAACCACTCTGTGATTCTGTGATATATATGCATGTACACATGCACACACACTCTTCTACTTCAGGAAAACAGGTGCGAATTACAGACTTGCAATTATAGACTACAGGCTAACAGAGCTTCTCTCTTTGAGCTTCTAATTATCCTTCAAGTTTTCTAACAGTATGCTTAAACCTGCCTAAACATCTACTTCAGGGTAGGAAAGGATGAAACAGCTTCACACTTAGTTCACCTCTAGTTCCCAAATGATGCCTAAAATAGGCAGTTTTTCCACCTATCGCACTCCCAGGATGCAGGAGGGAGGTATTATGGCAAAGAACATAGGGTCCTGCTTTGCAGGTATATCTCCATCTCCAGCTGTCCTATCTGGAAACCTATATGCACATACAGAAATGCTTGTCCCTCTCCAGCTTAACCGGCAGGAGGTTAACAACCAGGTAGGCTGCAGTGCTCATGTACCTCCTCCCTCTTAAAGCCTTAATTTACAGCTCACGGAAGAAGAGAACAGCTTCCTCTTGGGAACTCAGGAGCCACATTCCCAGCTTCCTCGTAGCCAGTACTTAGGGCAGTCTCAAGTGGCTGGAAACGTGGGAGCAGACTGGAACCTTGAGCGTAGCCCTAAATATACGCCAGATTCCAGGGTGGATTAGCCTTTTCCCCTGAGCTTCATAGCAGTTGTGTTAGGCAACTTTTAAGAGCGCTTCAGCCTTTCTGCTGTCATGCAGATAAGCCCAGTGCTCTACCCTACCACCAGCCAAGAGCTAGGGCAACGTAATTCAAGCAATGCTGAGCAAATCCTATGTGATTTCGCCCATCTCACAGCCATCTGGGAACTGGTTTCCTGGCTGCTGTTCTAACCTTCCCTCAACTGCAATCTTTTAAGAAGTCATCCTCCCCAGTTAATTTCTTTTGTATAAGCCTCTAGAGTTCTCTCCTAATTGATGCAGCTCCTATCAGCTTCTTCGCTGCCCCCAGAGATCTGAAGCAAACAAACAAAAACCTTACAGTGAATGCTTCTAAGGTCACAGCTGAATTTCAGCAAGCTGCAAGTTTGCAGACTTGGAGTAACAGCCAAGAAGCGTGGAAATCTGAGAAGAACATGTGATAGTTCAAATCAGCAGTTGTAAAAGCTGCGAGTTTTCCTCTCTCCTCCTACTCCCTTTCCCTCTCACCACGAAAACATGAAGTTCAGTGCTGAGGCAAACCTTAGGCTTTTTAACAAGGGTAAGGTTGCGCTCAGAAGACAGTAGAGAAAAGGAAAATGGCTGTATCTAAAGACAAACACCTCTTTCTGACTAATACGTCACTGAACAGTATAGAAAAATATCTCTATCAGCACAAGTTTTTGTTTCTTTCAAGGCACCAAGCAAATCTCTTGAAACAAATCAAATTTGATACAAACTTGAGTCTACAAATCACAAACTTTTCTCCCAGGTTGGAAAGGAAGACAGAAAAATCAGGTGCTCTCTGTCTGTGAGCTTCTGGGACATAATCTCTCTTCCTCTATCCCTGGCAGAAATCCCACCCTGTGAACTAATCCTACCTTTCCGACTGCACCGCAGAGCAGCAGGCTGTGATGGCTGCAGACTCCACGGCAGTTTCAGGTGTTTCAGCCGGGCCAGGCAGCAGGACTGGAGGTGGATGGGAGCTCAGACAGAGCTGAATGGGGTTTCACCGTTATGCTGAATATGAACCACTCTGGAAGACAAGTAAATTCTACAAATTCTGTAGATGGGAGACTCCACAAGTCTCTCGTAAACATAAGATCGTATATATACAAAGAGAAAAGCAGTCTGCCTCACGGCCTGCTGATTTTAATAAGGATGATAATTTCAAAGAAATGGGACACTGCAAAAAAAGGCTGGCTGATTTCAGAGATACAAAGTTGAAAGTACTTCAAACGATTATCAGCAGTTCTGCCTGATGAAGAATGGTACACTGCTGTTTCACCAGAAGCTGCATTTGAACCATCTCCCTGCACAGAAGAGGTGTTTCTGATCCATAGCGTGCATCCTGGGAAGCTGCCAGCACACAATACTAGAAAGCTAGTACTGTACATATTCCTTAATATGTACATGCACATATTTCTTAATAGGTTAAAAAAACTAACAACACAAAGTAGAAGAGATTCTCCAATACAGGTGGTCAGACAAAAGTGGAATGTTTCATTAAAACTTACGTAAAATACCGCTACTTCATCTGACTGGGTGCTGGTGGGCAGGGGAAGGATGAAGGAACAGGAAGAATATGATCCTGGAGGTGTGAAAGCAATGGGAAATTTTTGCCAGCATTTTCTGTGCCTGCATTTTTTATCCTGCGACTTGACATTGCACTGCTGGTCAATGGAGAGACATCTGCCAAAGGTTAAAAGGCACAGAAATGTGGAATAACAAACAGATAGGGCCATGGTGAATCATGGCAAGTCTGACATCAGCTTAACTTTACAGTAAGTCTATGGGAGAAAAAAAAAAAACAAAAAATTAAGAATATAGAGATTTGTTTCATGTATGGAAGAGCAATTCACCCATTATTCCTCAATGACAGATTTATAAAATCCAGGAATATGAAGACAGTTGACAGACCACAAGGCCTTGATTCCCTAGAATAGAAAAACAGAGTCTTTGGCAAGGAAAAAGAAGAGAAAAACCAAACAAGAAAACTACGTAGATAAATACAGATTAAGACAGTTATTGCCCTGACAGAGAAAACATGGAATGGTGCTCTGTGAGCAATGTGATGTGTTTTGGAGATTGCTGTTCTCAGACTTCCCAACTGAAGAGACAAATTCTGCAATACCCAGGCACCATTCTACAATGACACTTATAAATTAATACTGAAGATACATTTTTCTCTTCAGTTATGGGGAGAAATGGGTTGCAGTTCTCAGGAAAGTTCACAAAAATCAAGTATTTAGTGTTACAAGCCTCCTATTTCTGTTTTAAACCCATGAAGACCATATGCTGGTGGCAGTGTTTTTATTAGCAGTACCTGTGAAAAAAGCTTTCATACCTCTGACTGCTTTTAAGATCAAACAACCTTTTTGAAGAAAACAAAACGAAAACAAAACTTGAGTACCGGGGGGTTAAATGTGGGGGTTGTTTTTTGTCTTGGTTTTCTTCTGAGGACACACACTCATTAATCATTCACCAGCCCATACACACACGACAGCCTCTTTCAGAACCACTGAATTCAGGCCCCGTTCTCTAGAAGCTGTATGCAGTTTTACAGCATAAAAGCCCCAGAACTATGTGATAGTTGGGTGCCAGGTTAAGTTCAAAGCAAAACACAAATTAAACTGCAAAACACATTTCATATCAGGGAGTGGTGTACCTGTTTGCTGGAGAGGACTCACCTAAGTAAGTTCCCTACTCCAAAGCAGTGTCCCTCCCTGTTCCAGATCTCACCCACTTCTTTGAACTTAAAAGTTACTCCATCAGAGCTGTACTCCCCCACTTACACAAAAGAACAAGTTTACCTCTTCCTGACACCATCTTCTATTTGCAGTGAGGCAAAGGTGAGTAAAAGGGCCCTTTGTCCATCACTACCTGAACTGAACTTAGGCCAGCAAAGCACCCCATCTGTCCCCAGAGTGATTCAGGCTGGCAATAGCTACCCTAAAGTCATTAATCGATGAACATTCACCAGTCTAGAGTCTGCTCTTCTCTCCAAAGCCATGAAGAGAGCCACAGAGCACACTTACAACAGAGCTAACCTACCACTAAACACCTAACAGTGTTTGGCATCACCACACTTTCACATCTTGAAGAGATTCAAGGGTTGACCTGTTGTCAACATCTCGAGACAACTAGGAGACGCCTAACTCACACCACACTTCAGCACTCTCCTCTCTGTGTCCACATCCCGACCATCCCAGAGCGGGCAGCAGGAGGCTTGGTGGCACTGCACAACTGCCTCCGAGGCGGGCGTGCCTTCGGACAGGAGACAGGAACTGCTGCTGCACGTTGCAGCGTCTCCGGGAGTTCTCCAGCTCCGCAGCTGCAAAGGCAAGTTCACTCCTGAGAAGACCTGCAGAGAGAGCCTTCCTCCGTGTTAACAGGATGCAGTGAGGCACGGCCATGATTAACAAATCAAACTAGTAGAAACAGGTTTCAGTAGGATGTTCATTTACACTGGTTCAAAAACCAGAGAAGGGATTTCTGACTCATTCCCACCAGCTGCCCCACCTGGGGAAGGCTCACACGGTGAGGCTGTGTATTTCTTCATGTAAAAGACATTAAGAAAGCTATCGGTATTCTTAGGTAAGCAGCCGGACAGGGCACAAGTGATTACTCTGTATTAGTAATTGTACACCTTCACTTTGTGGCTGGGAGGCATGAGGTCACAGGAAGAGTATTTCCAACACCCCGGATATGTTACAACACGGCACACCCTGGAATAGGGTGTTACTTTCTAGTGTCTTAATAGAAGTATTTTCTTTATTACTTGCCTTGTACGAACACACAGATGGCAGCACTGATGCAAGAGCTATTTCCCTCCAACCTCTGGACAAAGCTGATTAAAAAAAAATAAGTGGTAGGAAGGTTGATTTTTTAAATAAAGTCATCATTTTGAGGGAACATCTTTGCTGTCAGAAGGGAAAACCCACTAACAGACAGGACAAGGGAGCAAATGAACCATCAGTTACAACAACAGAGATAAGGCACTAGAAAACAACAGTAAAGGCCCTGTTATGATTTGATTAAACATGGGAGGGAGTATCTGGGGCAAAGTAACCTTGATGCTGCCAGCTCATCCCATAGTATTTCTTTTTCCACTGCGTATGCTCACCAATACTACTCTGGCCTCTGAAAGAAAAGGCCGTGCTGTGTAGGCAAGAGTACGCACACACTCGTGTCTCGTTCCACAGCCCTCCGTGCTGCTTTACCTGTACAGCAAGTTTAGGTAACCACATCCAGCTCCATCCAACTCCGAAGCAGCGATCTGCACCCAGAACAAACCATGGCCACGTAGCGCAGGCATGTACAACAGCCTGAACCCGGGCTCTTTAGAGTCAGAGCAGGGTACCTCTGGGTCTTGAGCTGATAAAACCTCAATAGCGCTTTTGGTTTGAGCTCTATAGCCCCACAACCTGACACAAGAAGGATCAGACATCATCTGAGGCCCATGGTGTTCAAGGCCTCTGACGGTGGCTTCAATCACTTTCAGTTATCACAGAATACGTGCAAGAAGCAGCCACGAACGCCTGCAGCTCCCCACACAGCTACCTCTGCACAGAGAACAAGAGGCATTTGTCTTGACAAGAAGCAGCACAGCGAAGTTTAATTCTGCAAGATACCAAATTCAGATCATACAACAGCATTTTTCAGAGGTTACTACAGGAGACGTTTATCAAGGTGAAGATACACAGCGCTGCCTCAGCCTGAAGTAGGGGTAACATTTGTTGTCAGCTGGAGGGTATAGGTGATGCACATTCATTTCTGGAGTAGAAATTTAATATTAGGGATATAGTAGCAGGAACAGTATAAAGCTAGCTCAAACAGAGAGCAGGCAAGGCCTTGTTAGAAGTATCAAGTGTGAATTATGGGAACTTGAGGAGGGGAAAGGACACCCAAGCAATGCCTGTATGCTGCAGTGGTTTGCCCAGGAGTCCTGTGAAGTCTGCTCTCTTACAGCAAGACAGGAGACTACCAGGACAGTAATTTTGATCCACTCTTCATTCTACACACACGTGAAGACCTCCTTTGTTTTAGGAGTCAGAAACACATTAGCCATTTGTTTTTAATTACATGAGAATCAAACTTGATGCTACATTAACTTTAGCTTTTACTCTAAAGAGAAGCAGACTGGAAAGAGTATTCAAGAGGGAATGCTTAGACTAACAGCTGTCATATATGAGTCTTCTCTGACAGCAACAGCAAAAATTAACTATATGTCAGACACCCCCAAACAAAACAACTGGGGTAGTAGCTTCCCAGTAACAGGACTGCAGAACAGAGGTTCTGTTAATGAAATTTCACATAAATGTAAAATACAGCATTTTCTTTCTTTAACAAGGCTTTATTATATTTAGGTCTAATAAGTGTATCAAAACCTGATTTAGCAAATAACAAAATAAGATTTACGTTATACTAGTATTTATATATGCGAGCGATGACTCTGTGGTACTTAAACCCACAATCCCAGGGGAATAAAATCAGTTTCAACTTCCCTTTCTGCTAAACAGTAGCAACCAAAATGATGCTACAATCTGCTACTTTAAAATCTTGGAGAATGAAATTATAGCATTAAATATGAAAGAAATCTGGAAGGTCATTTTAATAAAATGTTTATATTCAACGATTCAACGTCTAAGGACTTTTCTGGTAGGCAGTATAAGCAACAATGACAACTGCGTATTTGTAGTTGATGTCTTACTTGACAGAAGTTTAAAGTGAAAGCGTGCAAAAAAAAAATCAGCAGTCATAATCCAAAACTTACAGGCAAACGTACGTGAACTGTATTGTTGTATGAAGACATAAAATCCCACCTCTAAAACCAAAAACTAATGGCTGAACCCCATAAAAACAGCCTGCCACCTCTTCCAGTTGTGTTTTCTGCAAAGATGGGAAGTTCTTGCATGTAAATGGAGAGCTGTGCCAGCAAGCTCACAAGGCTATGGCCAGCTGAACACCCTACCTTTTGGTAGCAGCACATCCTGCTCAGAGAAGTTCATGATTCTGGAGCACTCCCACTGCCCAGCCTTCTCATGGCTTACCACAGAGCAGATACCCAACCTGGCTCTTGAGCTAGAAGCATAAATGCATCAGGGCAGCACCCAGCCCAACAAGCCTTCTGCAGCAGCAACATTAAGCACAGCCGCTTTCACGTGGGGTTCTGGATCCCAAAAGCACGTCATATGGGGTTCTGGATCCCATGCACTGCACAATGCAGCCCTGACAACTCACTTAGTGTTACCTTACAGAGCCCTGTATCATATTCCACGGCAGCATAAATTTATTTTTAGGGTATGGAAGATACCTCTGAATGCTTTTGGAGGTTAGAACCCAAGCACCTGGTTGCAGTGCTTTTCTAGCTAAGCCTTCACATCCTTAGACACACCTCTCCTTTCTCAGAGGCAAACTTACATTGCATGATCTGATACCGCAAGTTAGCACTGACCATTTCTGTGAGGTTCCTTTGGCAGCACTGGATCGTACCACTTGTTTAGCATGCGCCTTTACTACGTGGCAATTTTGAACTTTCCTGTATTTTCATCTCATAAATGAGGAGTTTACAGCAGGAAAATTTCTGGAGGTTGTTTGACAGCAAAATGTGTTCTGTCAACTAAACACACTCTTCCTGCATTAACACAAGCCAGGAAGAAAACCACATCAATGGTTTTTGCAATATCCTAGGGAACAGACTTTGAGTTTACATAGATATCAGCAAAATCAAGCCAAGCATGAACGAAACATGAAGAACCAGGAAACCCTGCCTCGCAGATCTTTGTTAAGTTCTTTACAAATTAAGAACCAAGCTTTAGTAAACCCCTTAGGAGTCCAACCTTCTTTTACACCAATAACCATTTTATTTTCTGTTCTTCCAGGAATCAGTGAGAATTTTAAAATGCACCATTCAGCCTGAAAGAAGTAAAGTGTTTATCTGGCCATGGCACTGAAGCTTATGGAGGTGTGAAAAAAGAACGGTTATTAAGCACATGCACTAGAAACTGCTTATGCTAAAAAAGTTAAATTCAAAGAATTTTAATGCCATGTATATTATGACACTATGTGCTAACAGACCAAAGTTTTTAATCATGTCTTAAAAAAATTAACCTTCCAGAAGCCAGCTCCAAGGAGAAACAGCCTAAGTTCCATCACTAAATGCAGTGCATCACTGCAGTGGCAGCACTGGTGCGAATAAAGCAAATCTCAGTCAGCTCTCGTACAACTCATCCCACCCTCATTACACCAACATTTAAAAAAGAGACAGTAAGACAGCTGAATTGATTAATCAGTCGACGACTGACTATATGACAAAGAGAAAGCACAGTACTAAGCACACACCTTTGCTCTGTAGCCGTGGCTCTTTGAGTTTACACTTCCCAGCCTTCTACATTTTTGCATCTTAACGGCAGCAAGATAAGCACACCCCAATCAGACAGTACCGCTCTATTCAGCTTGTCAATAAGGACATTAAGCAGTGGGAAGTTATTAAAATAATTTCTTAGGAAAGCAAAACTAATTTGAAATTGTAAAATAAATATTGATTAGTTGTGCCATACCTACCTACTGGGAAAAACGGTATTACTGCATCATCCAAAGAGGCAGGCAGCAACAAAGAAATCTCAAGGAGCAGCAGTGTAAAACCTCAGTATTGTTATGAATGCTCCCTAGCTTTTAACACAGAAAGATTTTAAAAATATTTTTAAATAAACCCCATTTATTTAAGTAAACCCCATTCCATCTTTGATCATTTCAGGGCATTTTCAAACTTCCATACTTTTGCTACCATGTTCACAGGTGAAAAAGGCTGGCAATTCATTAAGGTCAAATTAAAACCGATTCCTCTGCATCACTGTGTGTTCTCTAAGCATGCTACCCAATCATCTATTTAGTACCCCTGGGAGTACATCAGTTTTTCCTGCACTTGGTAGCATTATCAAAAGGTCATGGTCACCAATATCAGTGACTTAGCTTCACTCCATCAATTAAAGTGACCAATGTAAGTGGTAGGTGATTCATCCTCTTTGAATTTGTATTTCAGATTAACAACAACTTTACCTGCATAATGTACAGGGATTTCTATCTTTGGCCCTATGACGTAGTGGCCCTCCTCCAGACTGTGAGCTGTAATTGTTGTCCACTGCCGACATGAATGAATCAGAAGGTAATCACTCTCTCGAAGGCCTTCTACAGTTTCTCCTGCAAAACAGATGCATTTTTTTTTAATTAATTGCATATAGAATTAGGAAAACTTCACAATAAGCATTTTATTCTTATTACTGCACATTTTTCAGACATTTTGATATTTAAAAATCCAATTAAGTTTTAATTCTGAACAGTATTCATTTTGCAATGTAAGCACTTTGTCTTCAAGGAAACAAACATAAAACAACACAGTGCCTGCCTACAAGTACCACAGAGATGTACTCTAGATTACTCAGCAGTGGCTCTCAGGCTACTTTTTCAGTTTTCTGCATGAACAGACTTTTTCATATCCCTGTTTATGTCTGCCTGTCTCGCTTAATACGTATGCTTGAGACTTCTTAACTTTTAAACAAAGGAAAGCTATAAATAAACATGTCAGTTATGAGGTTTCAGAGGTATCAAGAGAAAAGTCATTTTCATATGTTAACAGATCAGCACCACACTAACCTATAGCCACCTGAAGCCAAACCTTGTTCATCACTACTAAGTAACTGGGTACCTCATTTGCAGATACAGAGATATCAGCTCTGTCACTCCATCCCTTTGCAAGTCACTAGGTAGTCAGCCGTTCCTATATATCTAAAATTAATTAAGAGGGCTTATAAAAAAGATGGAGAGCAACTTTTTGCTCGGTCAGACAAAGATGGGACAAGGAGGGGCAGAGAGGGAAACATTAACATGCACCAAAGTCTTCTCTGAGATAAATGCCCCCACAGATCATGCTTACCTCATCTCTGCAATGCTCTTTCTCATACTCCGGTGCCTGTCAAGTCCATCCCAAATACCGCCAGACAGAGGGCTCTCCTTTATTCCCATCTGTCCCAAATCTTTTGCATTTCCACAAGCACCCTTCCCTCCTCCTCCACTGACTGCAGTGCCTGACCTGGACAACACTGCTTCGCTTGGTTTTCCAGTGATTGCAAGAGCCACATTAGCCTACTCAAAGTACTAGATATCCACACCAAGGATGACATATGAACAAAATTTTATACAGCAGGGGATACCATAGCATAACGCTCTCCTACATTCCTGGTCTTACACATACAGACTACAAGACACCTTTCTCAAGGTGTCTTGAAAGCAGTCACATGAACTTTCAGAAACACTTAGTAGACGCTAACCACAGGCCAAGAATAACAAAGCTTTAAGTTTCATTTTGCTCTCTCCCTCCGACCCTCTGCTGTTGCAGCCAGAAATAAAGCAAGCAGTTTAGCCCTGGAATCACATTTGGACAAAACCCATTCCTTTCAGCTACTACAGCAAACTACGCTTCCTCCTCCCTGTCTTCCCATGTTTTTAAGGCAGAGGAAGCATCAGACTTTCTGTCTCAAGCAGCAGACGTTTCCCTGCTCAGGCTCGACAAAGGAGGGAGACTTCCCATTGTGCTCCTTCTGCCCACGCCAGGCAATCTTTTCCACGGCGTGCAGCGCTTTCTGCACACTCCATTCCTGCCTGATTTCATGCTCTCATTCTATCAAGAATCACCCTCCTACACGAATCAAAATACAGCAACTGGCGGGTGTGAGAACTGCTGGATTTTAAGTCAGGAGAGACCACTGCCACCGACTGCTCTGCCACCCGCGGACCGACGGACTCTGGCTGATCTCTACAGCAACGTGGCTGCGGCCCATCAAGGGGCAGACATGTCCCAGGGCTTCCCAGGCTCTGCTAGACCTTAAAACAAGTTCCGATTTTGCACACGTGGGGCTGCAACTTAAAGGAGTGGGTGGGCAACCCCAAGGCATATGGAGCTCACCAGTACCAGTTACTCTTTGCCCTGTGGAGGTCCCATTTCCAGTTTTACTCCTTTTTGACAGCGGAGAGAGCAGCTTCCAACCATGCAAGCACAGTATTTCAAGAGATGGTTTCCAAGAGCTACTTGGACTGTGTCTCCACACCTGCACCCTCAGTGCACTGGGAGCACAGGAGAAGGGACCTCGGAAGGCCTAGGGCAGAGTGACAAAAGGGCCAGGCAGCACAGGAAAGCTCTGCAGTCCCTTCCGTATCTTGAAGGACCTTCAGGTATTTGTTAGAGGAGTCATGCACCCACTATATTTCACCAAATCATCTGCCTTTGAGCATCCTGCACGCATCTTCTCCGGAGATATTCTAGGCCCGTCTGGACACCTACCTGGGCAACCTGCTCTAGGGAACCTGCTTTGGCAGGGGGGTTGGACCCGATGACCTCTTGAGGTCCCTTCCAGCCCCTCCAATTCCGTGATCTTCTGCTCTCTGCTTACAAGGCAACTCCTAATAGATATAAAAAGCCTCCTCATCTTACTGCAGCAGACAGTTGAAATTTTCGGGGAAAACACAATGATAATAATATACAGTGTTACTTGAAACTCCTGTTTCAGTTCAGAGACTTACACTCCTGCTTTCTATAATCCATGGCAACAAGTAATTATTCCATCCCACAACAAAACACAAACAATGACACCTAAGGGAAGAACTAGTATTTTACTAGTTTCACTGACAATGGTAAACAAATTTTGAAGAAAATACAAAGCATCTCTGGTATGCTTTTCTACGCCTTACAATTTGTAGTTATAATTTCAGGCCATTACCTAAAGAAAGGCTGAATTGTACCAGCCAGGATTGCAGGGAAATAATTATAGTATGGGTCATCCTCCGAAAGTCTGAGAAAGACGTTCTCAGGAAAAACAACAACAAAAAAAATACCCATTATGAAAAGGAGCTTCCAGCCGTGGCTCACAAGCCATGATCTGTTTAAGTGGTTACTCTTAAAACTGGGTGGGACAGGTGAGTGTAAAAAGATATTACCAAGGCAGGCCCAAGAGTGACTACCCAATTAAGTCTGCAGCTGGAAGTAGCTGCATTTTTTTTTTTTCTGTTTGAGCCTTGGAAACCACAATTCCTGTTACAACAATCATTCGCTCACGCTGATTAAGTCGGAAATGAATTCTGTACTTCTCCATGGAGCTGGAGCAGAGAGAGGTGGAATGCAAGCCTCCTGCACAAGGGCAGGTCTGTCGGTACCACGTCCTGGTCTCCTGTCTTTGTGGGTGGACCGGCTGCCTGCCATGGCTTTATAGGAAGATGCTCCTTGTAGGGATTAATGGACTAGCAAAAACACAAGTACAAGGAAGAGTCAAACGTGAATGAGACAACAGAACGTGGTGGTGCACGCTCTTCTGTTTTCTTCCGTTGACTTGCTCAGTGCCTTTAGAGCAGTCTCCTCCTGGAGAGATGAACCTTTCAGGCAGGAGACATCTCTGAAGCAGGCTGTGCTGCTCAGGTCCCGGCCCAAGCACAGCCCGGGCTTCGCCCTTTACACTTCTCTCAGCAAACCGTACCTTGCAAAACAGCCACACGCATCCAATCTGATTTTCCCCCGTCTCAGTAACACAGGTTATGCAAGCCTTTCATTAATCACATTTCAGCTATGTGGGAGAGAAGTCAGCAGCCTTCACATCCACAAACTATGCAACTCGGTTCTCACCTATTCAACATACTCCTACACGACTGCTTACATAAAGCCAGACGCCATGAGAAAATAGAGCACAGGCCACTCATCTTTAGTAACAGTTTTGTCTCGTATGATCAAATATGGATTAGCTGTATCTCCTCACCCTCTCCTCCCCACCCTGAATGCCTGCAATATAATTAAACCACTACAAAGAATCTACAGGCAAATACTTGAGTGTTTTTTTTCTCCTAAATAAAAGTCAGAAGCAATGAATTATCACATGCATTTCCCCACCCCTCCTCAAGTTCCCTACCTTTCCAAAACATGAGTCAACTTTATTCATAATAATGCCCGAGACTAAGAAACTCATGATTCGCTAACAGCGTGTAAATCCTAAATAAAGCATCGACACCCAACCGTGCCTCGCAATAAAAGCCTCACACCTCTGAGCTGAGAAGTTAGCCGGTGTTCCTAAACAAGCTGTCATCCTATAAGCACTGTGACCGGGACCAGGATGCGGGCTATTTCATCACAGATCACCTAAGCAGCGTCTAACAGCTGCTCATTTATTCATTCTGAATCTGACATATTGCAATTTTTAGTTATATGATTGGCAAAACTTCATTTCCACACAATTCCTAAAAACCACCAATACTGCAAAGCACGCTGCTGTTCAAAGGCTATTGCAGACGGAATGCTGACCACGAAAGGAAAATTGTTCACATGTTGGTACAGTTAAAAAAACAAAATTAAAAAAAAAAAAGATAATTGCTTAATCTAGATTCCCATGCTTATTAAATACCACCTACATTAAATGCCAATACATCTTTCATAATTCTTTCCAGTTCCAAAACGGTATCACCTGCGTTTGCCAAACCTTGGCTCTGTCGCTGTAAACACTCCGATCTCAGATTAACAGTTAAGAACTATAGCAAGACTGGGAGCAGGATAGCTCAATCTACAAGTTCAGAGACGAATTTCTGTTCTCACCTGCAGTTTTTCAGAACCAGATGAGGAAACAGTAGCTGGCTACGTGTCGGGCCTGACCTTATACACGGCAATGCTGCGGCACACACGGAAGCACATCTCTTGTGAAGGAAGCACTGACCTCCCTGCAAGCTGTAGCAACCACTTACTTTCTGAGGATGTGCACTTTTATTTCCTTTGGCATTTCCCAATTTCTAAATGTTTAGGGTAAAGACTCTGAGGTAGAGCTGAAGACCCTCCAGTTTTGAAGGGTCTGAGCATCTCCATCTCTTCTTCACCTCCCTCCAGATCAACAATGGGCCAAGTCCCATGAAAGAAAATTCACCCTGGTTTCACATATTCTCATTTGCCAAAGATAGCAGTGACTTTTCAACACTAACCACTAAAGAAAAATAATGAAACAAATGAAAAACATCAAACAAAAAGCATCAGAAAAAAACAACACCTTTTAGGGTTCTCATTCTAGCATTGAGAAGCTGATATTCAAGTCACTGCAGAATGTGCAGAATAACATGACTCATTCACTCACCGAAACTACACTTCTAAAAATAAGCAGCAATCTACATGAACATAAACATTTTTATAATGCCACACACTGCCATCCTGGCTGAGAGTTGACATCACTCCCTTTAAAACACAAGCTTTTCGTCTGGAGACATGAGAATAGTAGGTAAAGAGCAATTCAAAGAAAAAGGAAGTCCATGCAAGGTTCCAGCAACATAACAGATAGCATTTACACGTGCCAGATGAACTGGATACCGTCAGCTCCTGCCAGGAAGATGGTTATGGAGACATTCCTCTCATCTCATTCATCACAGAGGACTGTAAAGCGAGCTTAATGCTGTCCCTTGCACATTAGTTCAAGCATGCAGAATTTGCTCTTCCTGGAACAAAAAGGCTTACAGAAAATAGCTCGTGACAATCTTAAGATCACTTCTGTGAAATAGCTGGTGAAGAAGATGCCTGCTAAACCCCAGGGAAAATTCATCAAGACTTTGTGCCATGTGTTTTCATTAAGTCTGAACTCCATCTGCATCCAGGTAACAGCTGCTGTACAATTAAGTGCATCACCCAGGCTGCCTTGGTCAGTTAAGTAGGTGGTGGGTTTTAATTACCCCATCTAATGTTCCACAATCACATAACATAACATTATACAGGAAAATCTCAGCAACATTAAAAACCACTTCAGTGGGTGCTCAGCCAGGTAACTACAAAAAGACAAGCAAATGAGTAGCTTCAACTGTCCCCCGCTGGAGCTTGTACCAGCACTTGCTAGGACCGAAGGGTTAATTTGAAGAAAGCAAAGAGGTGGCTGCCTGGTCAGGTGAGCACTTCCAGTGTGAAATGTGGTTAACGTTTGGACTCGATGACCTTAGAGGTCTTTTCCAACCCAAATGATTCTATGAAATCACTAGGAATACCTGTCAGCACGTGGCTCATTTCATGAGAGACTAGAAAATAAGGTTTATTTTGCAATAATTGGAAGCTAACAGAAAACAGAATGATTAGAAACTGGAAAAAAAAAAAGAAAAAGAAGAAAGAAGTCAGGTGCTTATTTATTTATCATGCTATTATAGCACTGAGGAGCCTTACTTGCACGGTATCTGCTGCACTGGACAAGCAGAAGGGACTCCTTCCCTGGCTGAGGGCCAAACAAGCCATGTGTTAATATACACCTCAACATTATCCTACAGCACCACAAAAACACAAAGCACAGCTCCAGCCAGGATGAAATGAAATTATAACCCATTGTTATTAAAAAAAAAAAAAAAAAAAAGACCATTATTGACTTCATGGCTCTGTGCAGAGATGTTTCAGGTCAGAGGGAGGTCACACTGCTAGCACAAATAGAAATACCAGCCCTGCTTTTCCACTCCAAAAGAAAGAATCTACAATACCGTACAGCAGTCAACTAGTAAAAGTTGTCTTGTTTTCTGAAAAGGCCAACTTGTGTTACTGCAAGTATTTGCTAGTCACATAGCTCCCACAGAGGTATCATCCTAAGATGAACTTGGTTTCTTTTTAAGTCATTGGCACATTCACAGCAAGTAAAAGCTGCAGCTCCTCCCAGCACACAAGCACAGCGTTTCCTCTTCCAAAGATGGTTTAAATACATGTAGTAGAGGAAAAATAAATGAGACATGGCAACTCGGAAGATGAACTGGACTACATGCTACTGGTTATTCAAATACCTGCAGTGCTGTGGTACGTGACCATCTGAAGGCAGCTGGTCATCAGACCATCAAAGTAAGGAAAGAAACAAATGAGCAAATACCCTCTTTCCTTCAGAAGCACTGACTTCACCTAAAGTCATCTCATGGTCATGCTGTTTTAGACAGACTGAAGCTGTACCAGCACATGGGACAGATTCATCCAACCTGCAACCTACCACAATGCTATCACAGCATATAATCGTTCATCCCCAACTCTCAGTCATATTACCTTAGCAGAACAAGCGTCTCTTTTCCTACAGTTAAAGCTCTCTTCTTTCATAATGCTGAGTTTGGACTTTACATTTATGGGGAAGAAACAGAGACTTCTTGTTAACTCTGAATATTCAAATTAGGATAATGACATATATATATCTATTTACTTTAAATACTAGATCATGCAACCTGCTCACTAAAGTACTCCTCATGGCAAATAACTTATATCTGAACTCTAAAGGAGGGTGGAGGAAGGAAATCAAACATTTTGTTTTCCACATGCTGCATCATACTCCAGTGTATCTGTTGGGAATACTCCTATAGGGACATACCTCAATGTCAAAGAGCAGTAAGTGTTAAGTTAGGGTGGTTTGCTTGCTTTAACTTTGGCAGTGTATTTGGTTACTGAGTCAAATCTCAATGAGCTGTTCAGCCTGCCAGTGCTATTCTTTCCGCAAACATAAAACTTGTCAAAATGTAGGTCAGAGAAAAAAGTTCAATAGGATGAGAACAACGTCTGAATTTTCCATTTTGAAGTAGCAATAGGGTTTTGTATGGAAAAATTTCACATCCTTGTAATTTTTCTTAACAAAGGAATGAAAGAAAACCTCACAACTATTTTGGTACATGAAGAACCCCACTTTTAACAACAGTAGCGAACAGGAAATCTACAAGGATTGAAAATGTTACTTTTTTTGTCACTATGACTGAACAGAGGCTTGGAAGAGTTACTGTTTCATAAAATGTATAATGGAAGAGAAGTAAAAGAGCACTGAATTGTAGAAAACACTACTGCTGGGGAAAAACAAAACAAAACACACCTTCCTTGAAAGGCTCTCCATGTTATCAGTCTCACTTCGTCATTCCATACAGACATTAAAAAAAAAAAAAAAAAGTAAGAATTATCTAGCTGATCAGATAAACTTCTTTGTTTAAAGAAAAGCAAAACAATGTGCATGGGGGTGGATCATGTGTAATCTAAATGCAGACTGCCAGTGAACTAGATGGGTAAATACTGTAGTTTCAGCGGAGGGCCACAAAGATGATACAGGGCCTGGAGCATCTTCCCTATGAGGAAAGGCTGCGAGACCTGGGTCTGTTCAGCCTGGAGAAGAGAAGACTGAGAGGGGATCTCATCAATGTGTATAAATACCTGAGGTGTGGGAAACAGAAGGATTTGGCCAACCTCTTCTCAGTGGTTTGTGGGGACAGGACAAGGGGCAATGGCCACAAGATAGAGCGCAGGAAGTTCCGCACCAGCATGCGCAAGAACTTCTTCATGGTGAGGGTGACAGAGCACTGGAACAGGCTGCCCAGGGAGGTTGTGGAGTCTCCCTCTCTGGAGATATTCAAGGCACATCTGGACACCTACCTGGGCAGCCTGCTTTAAGGAGCCTGCTTTGGCAGGGGGGTTGGACCCGATGATCTTTTGAGGTCTCTTCCAACCCCTTCGATTCTGTGATTCTGGGAGCAAGGTGGAAAAAAAAAAACAAACAAAAAAAACCACATTAACATTTAATCATCTCTGGGATATAAAGCGTAGTATACTAAATTTTTAATTTAAAGAGGGCCAATTCATTACGAAAGCCTGACTGTGGTCTCATCTGTGTCTGAGCACAGTGGACGGGAGTAGAGGTCTCTGTCCCCAGCTGCACAACCTTCTGAGCTAGCAACACAAAGATCTGGAAAAAAAATTGCAGTTTTATCAAGGACTGTTGATAATCAACCTCACTTTTCAGCTTCCTTTCTTAATTTGCTGAGTAGTTTTAAATATGTCTCTGTTTAACTGTTTCATTCCAGCAGCACATTCGTTTGTGCTGGTTCCTATTACCTGGATCAAGCAGTACTTCTGTCATGATTCAAATTCCTATCAAACCCCTCTCTCTCAGAAGAAATACAATGCTGATTTGAAGTGTCATCAACTGAAGAGATCCACATCTTCCAGCAGATGAAAGGCCTCGTCTGACAGCACACGAGCAGCACCCAAACTGCTCTTCCGCAGCACGGCCCGGTACCGGCAATCATGCTTCCCTCAGCCTCGGGTGGCGGAGGGAGGGAACCCGTGTTAGTTTCACAGGCAAGGCACAGATAAGCCAAGAGCTCAACAAGCCGAATGCTCAGCAGTGCCCAGTATCCATAATCCCAAACCTGATTGTAGCAAAGGCCACAAAGCTCAAACACTGCACTCGCTGCCAGGAAGGCAATGGAGGGGGCGCAGCAGGCCAAGGCCCGGCCTGCAGTCAGTCAGTGCTCCCAGCACACTGATCCCCTGCGGCATGGTCAGACAGCTCCGAAGCTGTCCATGGCAGGCTGCACCCACAGCACGGCTGGGAACAGGCCACAAAAGTCACTCTGTCTCCCTCTTAATGCTGGATCAGCCCAGCTTCAAGCACCACAGCACACAGCATCAAGCTGAACGCACACCGCACAGCACCGCTTCTCTTCCTGCCGCATCTTCAGGACAAGCTCCCCAAGAGTTTTGCTTTGGCTGGAACAACTGTTGCTGGCTACAGCTGGCCACATTGCAACAATTTTCAGTGGTGTCCCAACCACAGGGCATCCAGTTTGCCTCACTGACCCTACCTTCAAGCAAGGGGCAAGGAGAGCCTTGCCCTCAGACTGCCCAACCACTTCTTGCAGCGCTTCCTGCGCTTCTGTAATCCCTCAGCCTCACAGCACTGTGATCAAACATTGCTTTGGGTGACCATTAAATATTTCACAATCAAGAGAAAGGAGATAAGGCTTTGCTTCTGCAATTTCCAATCTGTATTTCCAGATACAATCAAATTGCTTCAATCCAACTGATGCTGAACTCGGGCTATCATCCACTAATACCCAAAAAGAGAGCAGAGACTCCCATCCCCCTATTCTTTTTATGCCTGCCAGCAAGAAGACAGATTTATTTCTTCAGGATTAGCATTTTGCTACTGGAACAACTAGATATACCAGTACTGTTGCAACAAATCAGCATAAACCATAATCTTGTTACGAGGCTATGGGACAGATTAATCCACTGAAAAATCCAGTTTGTTCCAATACAAGCTTTCCTCTAGCTGCGAATGCAGAGAGACATCATCTCAGAGAGTCTCCAAAAACCTGTTTGACCTACTGTGGGGAAGAGGAGCACAAATACTTCAAATACACTCAAAGCTGAACGCTGGTGGCACTGCCATCGGTGGGGAATGCTCCACCGCCTTCATCACTCCCACAGATTGAACCTTGGCAACTTGCTTTCTTTGTGTTCATAAAGAACCAGTGGAAAAAAAGAGTAAGGGTAACACCACAGATTGCACTGAGTTTTGTTTGCGTTTGTTTCAAGCCTTCAGAGCAAACATCTCAGAATGAGAAACCTTACTTTGTATGAACTCCAGCCAAGCAAGCCAAAGCACATCTTTCAACACAGCCTGCTCTCCACCCCCACACGGGGGAAAAAAAAAATAACAACAAAACAACACTCAGAACAACAATTTCTTAACATGTGCATTCCAAAACACAGTAACTTTCTGTCACTATCGTAATTACTCTTATTAATGCTGAACATCAAACGTAACTGTATGTTTGTTGTATCTGCATTACAGATTTAGCTGTAAGATTGATCCAACAGAGCAGTACATTTCCCTGGTTACTTACAAACTACCGTAGAAAGTCTCAGCAATTCTTTAAAATACTCTAATACCCCACAACACCGGGAATAGTGCTAGCTATTTATCGTTGTACTTTAGACTTGAAGGGAAAAAAATGATCTGAGAATTACCCAATTAATCGAAAACTAAGATTCTTATCGAAGAAAGTTTTCTGTTTCTGAAGTTACCTAAGATCTGAAGCCGTAAGAGTAAGAGCAGGGAATCCCGTATCAACTACATTTAAAATGTTCACAGGTTAATAGAACGAAAAAGCTGAACAACTTTTCATTGCATGCAAGGCAGACTCCAGCCTAGTTTAGCAGACTCCAGCCTAGTTTAGTGTTAGTGTAGAGAGAGGGAGACAGGAATTTATATGTAGATCTAATGTTTAGTTTATTTTCCCTTTTTAATTCTCATTGGCAAACGCAAGGAAAGGAGATTTAAAACATTTGCCTTGCAATCAGGGCACCACATCTAGAGACTAAGACCCCAACCAGTAACTTTCACAAGCAATCTGATCAGCATGATTAAGAGAATGACAGAACTACCTGACCAAAAGCAAAGCATGGCAGTAATGGGACTTCTGAGCAGCATGCTGCCATCCAAAGCAGCTCTTTTAAATACCTCATTAAGAGAGCTGAGGTTTTCCTTTACTAGAGGCAAGCATTCCTCATGCTAGAAAGCTCCTGCTCAGGAGCATCTATAAATATTGTGAGGGCCACTGGAGGATACACTTCCAAGTGCCTGTTTAACATCGGCTGCCGAGTTGGAGAAGCTTAATACTTAGAGGTGGGAGGTCAGCATTTAGCATTGCACTACATGCTTTCATTGGCTTCCTATTTATTTCCAAGTACAGCAACAAAATGGTTGCTTTAATTGAGAAACTGATGGCAGCTGCACAACTTTGCGGCTGCAGAAACCATCTCTCCCCAGGTGGGATGGTTGGAGCCTGGTCACGGAAGTGTGGCTAGAGCTCCCTAGATTCGGGATGCCCATGAAGAAACCTTTAACCCTGCCAACCTCATGGCTTTCAGATCTAGAATATGATTCTAGATTGCCCTGGCAGACAGAAAAGCAGCCTATTCATTCAGACTTTTCCTGGACACAGCATGAGAGCCGGGGAGCTGCCTATTGTCAGTTATTTATAATTAGATGATATTTTAAAATACTAGCCAAGTAAGCATGCTCAGTCCTCTCATTATGTATCCAAGTCCTAAAGAGACACTGTGCTTCTTTGTGCTGCACGGCAGTGATCCCTGTTTGAACTTCGGGCATCTTGGACAAACTCCCAATTAAAAATAAAATAGCCAAAACGCAGGAGCTGCTCAAGCGTAGTTTGCTTTGGCTTTGAAAGAACTCATCTTCAATTTGCCTCCGATTTCTGCAGCCGGGCTAGGGACGGGAATAAAACCAGCTGGAAGAAAGCAAGGAGAAGTTCAGCTCCGTGCTGAAGCCGGGCTGCCCACTGGCTGCTCTCCAAGCCACCCGCCCCATCTCCCCGGGCTGCCAGGGACAGCGCGGGCATCGATCGAGGGCACGGACGTGGCGCCTGCTTGCTGGGGGCTGCTCTCCGTCTCTCCATGCATCAGCTCCATCAGTCCCGCTCCTCCTGGTAAAACACAAGCGTCAGAAATGGCAGGGCAATGCCTCCTCTTCAAATCTGGACTGACCGCATACGTGTGCAGAGATTGTAGGTGTCCAAGGGCAATTAGGTACCCGCTCGCTTTCGTTACGTGCGGGTACAGGAGGAGTATCTCAGCAGTATGGGAACACTAACGTGAGAAATGCAGCCAGAGCTGCACCTCGCTCTTTCCTGGTCAAGAGCAGTCCTAATCCCAAGCATGATTAATTCTTATGGTTTCAGAGAAATCTACACCAACTCTAAGGTATAAAAACAATGGCTTTGTTTTTAATAAAACATAAGAGAACGCTGTCCCTTTGGTAATACCTTTATTGTCTTCACAATGCACAAAAAGAAAAAATGCACCTCCCGTGAAGAGGGAAAGCTTCTAGGTTTGGCGAGCAGCATACAGAAATGACAGCGAAGAAAACCCCATCATGCCTCACTTTCCCCTAGAGGATAAATTTATCTTTGCCCACAGGCTATTCGGTCTTAAGATATTTCGTTACGTATTGACAGGAACACAAATGATATTTGACAATGCAACCCATAAAGCACACAACAAAGATGATCTTTTCCTCTGGATTGCCCTACATTCAGCTGCAGTGGTATTGCAGTTTTGCTATTCATCTGCAGCCACATCCTGGGTTCACTGACTGCAACAACATGCATACGTAACTGGTCACGTTTTGTATTTTCATACATAGCCCTGACACCTCTCCGATTCACGTATACGGTAGGAAAATACAGGAAGCATCAGTATAATGCAGATCCTTATTTGGAGACTAGGGCAGAAATAATCTGACCATAAAGAAAACAACATAAACATATCTCAGACAGGAGCACGGGAATTCGCCAGTCTGTGTGTTGATAGCCTCTTGCAGAGAGCAAAAGGGGCGTCTTGACCTTTTGCTAAATAGATGCCTGAGCAGAACTGTTAAGAAAGAAGCAGGAATAATTTCATGTTTTAGTAACCGGCCTCTCAGCAACGACAAGCGGTGGCTTACACACACCAAATTCTCCTTCCAGTCAGTCACACCACATAACAAATGGACAGGGATTATTACTGCTCTTACAAACACACAGTTATCTCCACTCGCTCGCTGCAGGTCAAGCAAGCAGCCAGTGCTGGCTGAGAAAAGGAAGCACAACATGCAAAACCTTCCAATTTGTGCTTGAGTCCTGCCAGCAAAACCGTCTTCACTACGTTACACCAAACAGCAGGTCAACATATGAAAAAGAGTAGAAGCCGAGGGAGATCCCACGTTATCTGCACTGATATATACCACCTCTCTGCTGCAAAGTCCAGAATACTTGTTTCCTTCCCACAGCAACTAGTTGAAGGTTGAATTTCTGGTCAGAGTGACTGGAAACCTTCAAATTTCTAGCAATGTCTGAAAGGACTTTCCCTGCACGCTTTCCCACTCGTGGTAGCACAGGCACAGCTGTCACTCCTGGTACACCCACAGCCAAACACCACGCTGCTGTCTGGGCCAAGAAACAAGCCCTGGATTCCCATCCCTGATTTTATCAAGCTGAGGGATGAGAAGAAGGCACGGGGGGAATAAGAAGCAGAGTTTGCACAGGAGCTGTGAGAAGCTGGAGGACAGGACAGGATCAACAGCAACGTATCGATAATGCTGGAAGAGGAGAAAAGGAGGAATGTCCTATCTGAAAGCAAGAGAGGACAACAGAAAACCTATAGAAGCTCCTTGCACTGCTCCATTCTGCTACTGCTAGGCTGTACTGGATGTTTTGTCTTGCAGCAACCCTGGAAATGCCTGCAGATAACTCCTAACACCTACTGGAAGCCCACCAGAGCAGGACAGGAGTGCGGGGCATAGGCTGAATGGTGCTGATGGGAAAGCCAACAGCTCCTGGAACCCAACCATGCCCTGAGAGGGAGCCATGAGAAAAGGCAACAGGATTTCTGGACAAGAAGGAAAGATCTGCGCACATGTGGC
Organism: Anser cygnoides; assembly: GCF_040182565.1. Taxonomy (NCBI): domain Eukaryota; kingdom Metazoa; phylum Chordata; class Aves; order Anseriformes; family Anatidae; genus Anser; species Anser cygnoides. Next base: position 117,814,812 of record NC_089874.1, read on the forward strand.
TTTTTTTTTTTTTTATTTATTATTTTATATATGTTAAGGAAAAAAAGTTCTTGCTTGCAGATAAAAGGTTTCCTTTATGCATCTTCCCACAAACACAACCTTCCCTCTTTCATCCTCAAAATGGTGAAGTGCCAGAAAGCAACACGAATATTCGGTGCTTGCTTTTATTGGGACAATTATGTAAACATTGCCATTGGGGGGGAAAAAAGCAAAAAAAAAAAAAAAAAGCTGCTAAACAGAAAAACAAATGCATGGCAGGAGATATCTGAGGACTTATGGATTACTTTAAAATAGTTCCTGGAAGCAATTAGTAATTAAGTATTTAGACTGTATGATTTTTACAAACCTAGATGTAAGGAGACCATGCTCTGTGTGGGTCCAACAGCCCAGCACCAGACTCAGCAACTGAGTGAGGGGCACAGACTCTCAGAGAAGGCCAGCGGGCACAACTTGGAAATGACTGCCTAAGGTACACACAGCTACCTTTCTCCACTTGTACTCTCAGGTCAGTTTTGGGCACGCACAGTCTTTCCTCAGGAAAGAAGCCAATAAAGTTTCAAAGCAATTGTTCTTGAAAGGCGGACTCATACTTCAAGGAGATTTTCCAGTTCACGGAGGCTGAACACTTCTTCATTCCATTCCCAGTGAGCTCTGGACATACCATCCTGTAAAGAGGCCAGCACATGCTCAACTATGGCACATCCACAAAAAAAAAAGAAAAAAAAGATCTGATCCGGGACCACAATGACCCACAACGAGCATAGTTTAATTTACTGTACTCATTATCCAGGGAAGCCAGTCACTTTCCACTCTCCTACAGAGTTGAGAAAGTGTTCTTGAACTGCCCTAAAGGATGAGAACTATTGTGCAGTTATGGAGTGTTTTATTTTTTTTTTTTATTAATATTATTTTTGTAAAGCAGAGAACTTGTCCAGAAAGCCACAGGCAACTTTCTCACCTGCTTAGTTTGGCAGATGACCCTTTAAATGTCACATATTTGAGAGGTACCTATTACGCGCTGCTCGAATGGCGACCTAAAACCCCAAAAAAGAAACAAAACCCAACGTGGTCGAACATGTTCTTTTCTCTTTTGGGGACTCTCAAGGCCTCACAACATCGGGGCAGAGTCCAGGGGAGAGCAGGACCCCAGGGTGCGCCCAGAGACTCACCCTGGGCGCTCGGCCCCTCGGTGGAGGAGGGAGGAGAGGCACGCCATGTGTGCTCTGAGCACCATCCCAGCACGGCAGGACTCAGCCTTTTAGCACTTCGAAAGAATTTCTGGGAGTGGTTAATGTTCAACCTAAACCTGAATATAGCTAAAGCCCTCTCAGTTCCCTGCGCCATCCTACAAAGACCAGTTTTTTCATTTTTTTCTGTACCAGCAGTGCAGAAAACACCTCGTGGATGAACAGCTCAGGGTTGTTACTCCCTCGGTTGCCTGACCAGCCCACCGCTCCCTGATCAGCCCCCATCCTCCCCGAAATACCCCAGTTGCCTGAGTTGCAGAGCGGAGCCACGACCCAGCACCGCGTGCCCTTGCACAGCACCTTGGCGCAGGCGACCGCTGTCCAGCCGGCGAGCAGCCGCAGCCCTGGGGTCCTTTTTGGAAGAACTGCAGCCTAGTGAGTTATTTCCTCACCCAAACCAGGGGCAAGTTTTGCCATGACCGCGCAGACACAAAGCAGAGCAGTACATGGCGCAGGCTGCCCCATCGACGAGGGATCTCGGTCCCTGGCTTCGCTTGGGTTCCCCCATTCGGGCTGCAAAGAAAAACCCCCAGCTTCCTCCTGGCAGCCACTAAGGCTTCCCCCTGCTCGCCTTGCAGATATTCTTGCAGCGTGCTGTGTTTTAGATAGCATCTACGTTTGTGTCACTGAGATTCAGCCCCGGCATGAGGCAATTCCAGGATCAACTTCAGCAACCAAGGGAGCTCTCGGGCATCTTCCAGCCTCCGAGACAGTGTTTAAATCTTCTCCAAGAACAGAACCGAATCCTCGGTTCTCTTTAGGAGCCCATGACATGTTCGCGGGCCAAGGAAACACGCACAAGTCCAAGTTCTTCGTGATTACAACTTGCACAAATTAGAACAGGAAGGATAAACCCAACAAACAAAAATCACTTTTAAGCCTATTTTGCATTTCCTGAAGATGAGCACTTTGAGGACGCTCCAAGCAACCCTACGCTACCATCAGAGTACCTTCCCTACCGTTCTTCCATGACCAAACCCGCCCCTTTTGGTTACGCACCCAGAAGCAAGGTCTGGGTGCAGGGGAATAAAACAGGGAGCAGAGGCAGCCCCACAAGAGCAATCGGCAAACGCCTTTCCGCACCAGAAAGCCCGGAGAGCAAAGAGCACAGGTCTTTGCTACACACCTTGCCACACCAAAACTCTTCACAGCAATTTGTGCCTGACCCTCCCTGCCGCGACAGCAGGCCTTGCTGCTTTCCACAGTGAAATCGCCGCGAGTTTCTTGCTGAGAGCAGAGCAGCTCTCAGATGGGTGTGTGTACGCTGCCTAAGAGTGGCACAGAGCTCCACAGACTGCCCAGCAGCAGCTCTTGGGACTCACATCAGGTCCATGCCGTGGCCCGATCCAGATGCCGAGTGTGTTTTGCAAGGCTTGGAAGCATCCCTTTTCAGACAATGGACCTAGTCCAGAACCAAATCCTGTAGGATACGGCGTTTCTTCCCCGCCACCTGCAGCCTCTGTAACACCTCCACTCGCGGGGTGCCGCAGGTCTGGAAGCAGAGCAGCTCTTCTGGCCGACGCCGTGCCTCAGCCGAGAGTGCAGGTGCTCTGGCAGAGCTGTGGCGTTGTAAGTTTTATGCTGACATGCACACACCACCACAAAGACTGCAAGGCAGACGTGGCGCTGGTCCTCAGCAGAGAGGCACTCTTCGATCCGCTCATCCAGCTGGATTTCACGCTCGTGCACCGTGCCTTCAAATCCCAGCATCGGCTGTTCTAAGGAGCAGACTTGGCTGGCAGGTGAAGGTGCAGCGAAGTCAGCTCCCCGGGCTTTTCCCACTATAAACGGTATGAAGAATGCAGGCTGAGTGCACCACATAAAATTCATTCCAAAGGAGCCCAAATTTCCGACGTGAAATATTGGCTCACTGCGTTTTATGGAGGTTGGCTTTTGACTCATATGCAATGCACACTACGATGATGAATATTTTCCTATAGGGGAGAGACTTAAGCTTCCCTAATCCAGCCGACTTACTGCTCCTAATGCCAAGAGGAAATGCAGCAACACCCATGCCCTTTGCTGCTGACAAACCACTGCAGGAATGACTGGAACACGGCGCAGCTCTTCTCACAGCTTGCATCGAATCCTGGAGCACCAGCCCACGTTGTCCAGTATCCTCTAGCCCTGCTTCTTGGCGTACTCCCTTGGATTGCCTTCACTGGGCCATTACAGGGAGTGCCAACCCGTGTAATCACTGAAGCAGGAACACCTAGTCCCAGAACAGCATTTACAGACAAAGCATAAGAAAAAAAAACACAACAAAGCCCTCCTCTCCTGCACTAGACATGTACCATTCCTCACTTCCATATTTTGTAACAACAGCGTGTGATTCATCGCACCACATTTGTTTTAAGATTAAGGGTTTTACTAACCATTTAGGACACTTTAATTCTTCCCATTTTATGTACATCTTGTGCCTTATCTAAAAGCTACACGTAATTTAAATTGGAAAAAAAAAAAAAAGCCAAGACACTAAGCTTCCCCTAGGACTTTATCCAAGGATTTAAAGATACAGGTCTTGAACTCTAGTTAAGAAAAGAAGAATAACACTTCACCATCCAATACCTGAACTACTTAACTGGCCAGGAAGAGTTTGCTCTGGTAAATACACAGCGGCTTTGTCTAATAGAGCCACACATTTAGAAGCCAAAATCATGATCATCATGCACATCAGTAAGAAATCTGAACATTTATTAAGTCTGCCACACGAGGAAGGCAACTATTTGCATCTTAGCAGCCCTACAGCACAACCAAAGATCCAGCGTACTGCAAATGGCATACTGGCCAGAGAGCATATAGTACACGTGAAACCACTGCCAGACATGAAAGCATCTCAAAAAAACAACCCACAGATTTTTAGGTGTAAAACAGGTATGCTGCTGAACTGTTGTTTGCCTCATTTGGAAGCCAGTGTTACTCCTGGGAACGGGTGTTGCCAAGTTACTGGACTCCATCTCCAGGAGGGCACTGTAATTTTCACAGACACCATTCGGTAGCTGCAGATTTTAAATGAATTAAAAGCTTTTTCACTAAAATGTTTCTGGAACACATCTCTGCCAACTGGGGAAAAGGAAAAAAAAAAAAAAAAAAAAAAAACAGTAGCAGTGGTTAGTGGCAACCTGTCAATTGTTTTTTTCATTCAATTGTCCTGATGGAGACACAGCAGACAACAAGGTAAAGTAGAAAAAAAGAGAAAGCAAGATGAGTCTGAGACGATGCTTTAAAGGCAGAACATACAGTGCAAGCAGGTGGAGTTTCAAAGCTGCTCAGCACAAAAGGATGAAATTGAGCCTTATGGATAAAACATACCTTGAGACTGGAAAGTTAAAAAACCAAACAACACCAACAAAAAACCACCACACGGGTATTTTGCCTATCTGCACAGCATATGAGAAGTGTCACCTACCAAGATGAAGCACAACAGACAGCCATACCCAGAGCGGGAAGTCAGACCGTGGCATTTGCCCCGAGTCTGAGCATATCTGAAACTTCCTTTTGGTCTACTCGAAAGCCTTGTCCCACCCCCGCGTGATTCGTTCCCCCTTGGATCAACAGCAGGCTTGCTGAGACACTCGGCAACAGCTTCTCGAAAGAAGGAGGTCATTCAAGACAATTAAAGCACAGACAGCAGCACCCAGACCTTAAAAGAATAAGATTCTTTGTAGTTTCCAAGCATTGTTCAGCCGCGCTGATAACCCGCGTTTGTGGAGTGACGCAATATGAAATTTTCATTATGTGCGCGGCCAAGCTGTTCTCTGTAGTATGATGTTCTTTGATAAGCTGCGAGGGTGCTCACTTTCAAGATGTTTAGAACTGGAATAAGCCCCACAATAACGCGCTGCAGGGAACAACGGGACACTGAAGGTGCCTGGAGTAGACAGACGTCACAGTGAAAGGTTGTGAAAGGAGAGAAAAAGGGAAACTGAATACCTACAGTAAATAAAATGTCTTTATGCCAAGCAGCACGAACTCACTATTCACCCCAGCACTGCTCTTCACAAGAGTTTAGTGAGGGGTAAGAAAAAGAAACCGCCTTTTTAAAAATAGATTGTTACCTATTGTATAGATTTTTCCTTTTTTTTTTTTTTCCTAGCCACTAGTTCTGTCGTTTCGTCTTAAAGCAACCACACATATATGCCGCAGAGAAAAGAATTTCCTTCTGAGTCTTAATGGCTCGTAGTGATCCTCAGACTCCCTTCCGGAAAAATTCACCATCATTTTTTCATAGCGCACAGCAGGGAACCGCTTCTCCATGAGCTGAGGTCTTCCCCCAACTGGCCACGTACCATGTTTGATCCCTACAGCACTGGTTTCCCAAACACGTTTTTAGGGCATGTACAAATATGTTTATTCCTTGTGAAAAAAATAAAATACCAGAGGATAACCTCTTAATCCCAGAAACTTTAGTCTTCATACACAAGGCCTGAACTCTTCATAGCCAACCTGTGGGTCAAAACTATCTTCTAGCAAAGTCTGCTTTCCAACTGCTTGCGGAAACAGCAGCGTTGGCAGGGTGAAGGGGAGTCCCACCAAGTACAAGAAAACAGACTTTTGGAGCCTGAAGCAGTGAGCTTACAAAGAAAAGCTTGGCCTGAAGGTCAGCTCTATGCAAACGACATTTTCCAGATCTTATCTTTGATAGCATTTCTCATTTACCCTCCAAAATTATCCTTAGAAAAATAATCGTCAGAAATTTAAAGCCTTGAGATAATCATACCCAGCATCATTTCAGCATTACAAATTAGCAAAAAACAGTCACGTTTTCACTTTTTGCCTTTCCTGCTGATAACTTGAAGACAGCCAGCCCAAGCTTGCACGCATGTCCGTGCCTTCCCAGGGACCAGCTACGCGCACCTTCTGCCTTATGGCAATGACCAAGAGCTCGGACAAGAGCTCTTTTTGCTGCGGGGTCCCAGAGTGAAAACCTTTTCCCGCTGACCCCAGACACAAGCCTCTCAGTGTCACTGGGGTGGGACTCTGCTGTGACAATGCAACTTGGGGCGGCCGGGGGAAGAGGGCAGGAAAAACACAGCACAAAGCTCGCTCGCCTCTCACTCTTTGGATCTTGCTTCTTTTCATCTGCAACAGCCCGCTCTGAATTATGCAGCGTTACATAAAGTTCATTCATTTTCTTTGGGATGGTGCTTAGTACTCTTTCAGCGGCTTTGCATTTGAGTTGTCCTCTGGAAATATTTAAGTTTATGTGCTGGAAAAACATTTGCTTCCTCTCTGGAGTGACAGAATCTTTATTCTGTACTCTGTTTGCCCAATTAACCTAATGATATTCACCAGGAAAATAGTGAAACACAAAGCCGATTAAAAAAAACCTGGAGGGTCAGGCCATCTTCAAAATGGCCATCTTAAAAACTTGTCTTGGCATCCAAGAGCATAACCTGGAACCCAACTAAACAGTCCTAAAATTTCACCTGAAAAGCAGAAGTTCACATATTTATCATTTATAGACAGATAAGGTAGGCACTGCTGCCTAGTTACTTCCAACTGTACCTTCATGTAGCACAAGAGACTACTTCCTCCCATTCCTCCCTTATCCCATATCATCAAGAAAAATCCTCCCTTCTTAGCAGAGGACCAAATTTAGTGCACATAAATATTTCATAACTTCTGTCAAGAAATCAAACTGAACTACTTAAGGGCATTCTTCCAGGAGCTGCACATCCAGACTCAAAGTAGGAAACTGCATTCATCATACCAATCCTCCCCCTTCAAGCTGAAAGGCCTGAAGGTGAGGCAACAGTGAAAAAACGGAGATATTGTGTGCATATCATACATGAACATTACCCGTACAGTGCTAAATTCCATTAAGAAACGTGGAAACAACACAGTAAGGCTGGCCTCTTCTGAAGAAAGTAAGTCTCCAGCTTTTCAGTCCCCCTCTACACCCTGGTCCTCCAAAATAAATGAGTTCTGACTGTCACAAAACCTTACCATGACTGAAACAACCAGTCTTAAAACAACCCGCTGCTGCAGACGGCATAGCCAACCACGCAACCGAAAGGTGACTGAAGACAGACATCTACAGGTGGTTTGACTTCCAACAGCACCGAATGCTTGCAGCTTCCACTGGTCTCAGCAGGAATTCAATGCTTAAAGAACAGACAAGGCCACTTCCACACAACTAAAACTTGGACGTGTTGGTTATCTGCAAGCTGTGCCTTCAGCAGTGTGGAGACCAGAGCTGTACCCCGATAAAACCGGCAGAAGACTCTACTTTGTTAACAGGGGTAGCCCTAAACTGCCTAAGCATTGGATGACACGCACCTGGAATGGATTTTATGTTTATTTCCTTCAGTACTGCACCAAGCAACTCCCTGACAGAGCTCCACTCAGCAGCTTTGCAAGGCAAGGCGGGAGATGCAGAGCACCCACCCCGGGCCAGGAGGTGCTCCCATCATTTGCACGCACACCGCACTTGTCTCCTTTTGGAGACTATGCGCTGACTTGCGGCTGCTTCCTTGTATTGCAAGACAACCTCCTTTGGAAATGGGAAAAGCATCCCCTTCGCACCACCGAGACCACGGCGCCTATGTTCTCTACAAAGTATTGATTTGTCTGCCATCTGTAGTCCCTTGGGTTAAAAGGTATGTCTGTACAAGGAGGTAAAAGCAGACCCGAGAGCCTCTGCCCGCGCTCTGAACTGGCCACACCTCAGCCAGCTCCAGCCCAAAGCCCCTTTGCCACGTTAGCTCCATGCTCTATCCTAGCAGGGCTTAGCGTGGGGTCAAACTTTATTCACAGGACAGCTACTCCGACAGCTGCCACCCGTCTGGCCATCCCGGGACACGATCAAAGAGCGCTCAGCGTGCTTTAAGTGTGGCACACCAGAAGCAAACAGCCCGTGCACAGGCTCAGCAGCGTTTTGTCTCAGTTCAGGGATATTCCTCTCACTGGGTCTGACCCAACACCCCCCCAAAAAAAAAAAAAGTCCATGAAAGGGGTGGAGGGGAAAAATTCCTTGCCTCAAAACCCACACAAAGCTCTTTCAGGTCCCTTCCAGTGAAGCAATTCAAGAGGAGTGGGGAGACCGGGAAGAAGTCTATCACACAGAGAGGGAGATTAATAAGTCATCAATATATATACCCTGTTAAAGCCTGAATCACTGCCAGGAATCTCAAGCAAATTGACAGCCTTAAGAGCAGTGACTGGAGGCCATCTTAGCTGCTGCCAGTGACAGAAGGTACTACCACGAGGAACTCCTCGATACAGCAGCTTGGCCATTATCACAGGACAATACACGTTCACCGGCAGGAAAAATAGCCGGCTGCAGTTAAAACGGCAAAGAAGCTTTCCTTTAAGCTGCTCCTGAGCACCAGCTCTGAGGAAACGCTAGTACTGCACAACCCAGGGACAAAGTCACGAAAGCCCTGGCTCGAATCGCCGCCGGATGACGGGAGCTGCAGTTAAGCAATAAACCAGCCCTGGTCTCGCTGGCACACCGGGGAGCGACAGAGGACAATGCCCGTGCTCGTTTTTCACTTTGCAAACGAACAGGAAACTTTGCCAGAGAACCGACCTACGGCATCACACACCTACAAGGCCACCTCGCCGGGTAGCGAATTATAAAACCCGGGCAAAAACCCCGGTTTTGAGCTGCCCTCTGCATTCCCTCAGAGACGGGAGGGCTGGACGGGTTTCAGGGAGCTACCACGCAACGCCACCGCGACGCAGCCGTGCGAGTTTTCGGAAAAAGTGCCCCCCGTCCCCCGGCTGTCCGTGCCGGCAGGTTACTTCCTAAGGCAGGCATCCAGGCACGGCGCAGCACCGCTCCACAGCCATCCTGCCGGGCTGCTCGCTTACGTCCTGGAGTAGAGAGAGACACGCACACTTAGCAACTGCAGGTGGGCACCCACGCCAACAGCAGCAAAAAGTTATCGGGGGACGGCGCGGGCTCCTCACGCCACCCCTGCTTTTTAGCAGCCTTCCTAGGAGGAGGGAAGAGGGGGATTTGCAGGGTGGCCCGGCGTGCTGCCTCCCTCTCCCCCGGCCTTGAAGCAGCACCTCCCACCGCACACCGGCTGCCGGGCACCGCTGCCCCCGCTGCCCCCCGGCCATTTCGGTGCCCGGCCCCAGCCCCGCGCTGCCGCCCCCCGCCGCCCCACGCACCGCTGTCCAGCCGGGCGAGCTGCGGGAGCCGGTAGGTGCTGACGAGCAGGTCCAGGGGCACGGCCACCGCGCTCCACTTGACGTCCTTCAGGCTGAAGCCCGGACAGGGGCCGGGGTCCATCTTCCCACCCGGGCAGGGCGGGCAGCGCCGGCGGGACGGGACGGGACGGGAAGGAGGGAGGGAGGGAAGGAGGGAGGGACGGAGCTCGCCTCGCTCAGCGCCGGCCGCCGCGGGACATGCCGGGCTAGGCGGAGGGGGAGGCCCGCCGGGCGGCTGCCGCTGCTCCCGCCGCCCCTCGGCACCGGCTGGGGCCGCCCGCCGCCGCCGCGCCTGGCCCAGGAAGCGCCATCCCAGCACTGACTAATCAACAGGGTGCGAGCAACGCCTGCGCAGCTGCCGCTCCTCCCCGCTCCGAAAAGGAAAGTGCCGGCCCGACCGCCCGCCCGCCCGCCCGCACGGCGGGGAGCGCGGATCGCCGCCGCCGAAGCCGAGCCCGGCCCTCTCGCTCCACCCTCCGGGCGCTCCCCCGACGCGCAGCCGGGTGGGGGGGACCCGCACCGCGACCGGGGGTGGGGGCGCCTCACGCCGGGCCCGGGTCGGGCACCTGGCGCTGCAGCCCGGGGAGCGTGTGGGGAGGTGGTTTTGGGGTGGTTTTGGGGTGTTCTAGGGCGCCCCGAGCGCAGGTTGTGGCCTCCTTGGAGCATAGGGGCTGACGGAAAGCCCCCTGCACGCTCGCGGGTAGCAGATAAAGTTCATTTCACCCGGGCAGTGCGGATCGCTGCCCCACATCGCCTGGCTGCCAAGGAAATTTACCTGTGAAATTCCTGCCTGGCGCAGGAAGTTTACCTGTGAGATTCATCCTACGTTCAGAAAAATCAAATTACAGGCCAACTTTGATTGTTATTGCAGTTTTCACCCATGAACCAAATGGATACTTCAAATACGAAGAGCAGTGGAAGGCAGATCTTTGGTTTCTCTTTACCACTATTACTGCGCGTGCGAGTATTAAATATATTCCCTATTTGATGCTCTTCAGGCCACAGGAGAACTGAAAACCAGCTGCTGGTTCTCCTTTCAAGACAGCTTACGTGAGGAGGTCTCACGAAGCGCTCTCTGTCACCATTTTCTGTTGACATCCAGGATCCCCAGCAGAAACCAGGGGAACTTCAACAGCAGCAAGTAACTCGCAGGTGGCTGAGTTGCATTGTGTTCAAGTTTACTTTGTTCACTTTTGTGTCAAAGCTATTTCATTGCAGTAAAACACTGTATTTAAGACTATATATACGTATACATTTAATGGCTCTACGTAAGGCTGTACCGTTGACCAGAAACAGTACCTCCCAGTGATTTGCAAAACGACGGCAGGCATCCGCAGCTGAGGTCTCTCTCTGGGATCCATCTCCCGTGGCACCCCTCTCCAGGATGGCTGGGTGAGCTCGTGAGGAGCCGTGGCAAGGAGCCCTCCAGCCGCCTGTGCCTCCTCGTGCCCCTTAGCAAGGGGCCAACCGCCGCTGCCTGCTTTGTGGCTGCTGGTGCCGGCACGAGGAGGGCCGAGACAGATCCGCTCTTGTTCTGCTCTGCTGCAAACGGGCCTCATCCACGCTTTGTGGGACGAAACAAAGACTGTGGAAGCCAGAGAGGATGACACAAGCCCAAGTTAGCTTGCTTTAAATGGGTCTGGGTTGCTTTGAACTGCATGCTGATGTGGGCCCGTACTTCAGCTACGCAGTCTGGCTCTGGGATTTCCCGGCCCCATGAAAAACCTTCATTCTCTGAACTCAGTCATGGTGCTGTTAGATCCTACTTACCAGAATTGCTAGCTTTAAAAGACAATGTGGATTTTTTTTTTTTTCAAAGTCGATTCCTCTTTATGAAGTTTGCAGAATGCTTTGAACTACTTCAGTGAATTGAGCTATTGAAGTGCAAAGTGATATAATAGCTAAAAGCATTGCTGTTGAAATATGGAAAGCCAAAGAATGGTTTTAACTTGCTCAGGTTTGATGAGGTTACTGGACGCAGTGTGTACGGTAAAGCAGATCAGGTCAGACTGGGATTCACCAGGACTTCGAGCACTAGTCTGTGGAGATGTGTTTTTAAATGCAATCTTAGCCAGCATTAATTTCAGGATAGATATGGCCTCGTGGCGTATGCTGCTCCCAGGCATCATACAATTCTGCTATCGGTGAAGAAATACGTCTTTCACACCTGAAACAGTTATTACTGATTTTTCATTAAAAAATCGTTCCGTCTTCGCTTTAGTCACACGTCTTTTAAGCCTGTCTTCAAATATAACCCTGTTTGTGTTCTCCCTCACCAGTGGAAATCTAACTCCCTCTGACCCATTCCATTGGAACAGGATACATTTTTTAAGTGCAACTTCTAGACACTATCTAAATTTCATTCAGTTATTTCCAGGCAAAGAGACATCACAAAGCCTATTATTATTTAAATGTCTCACTTGAGTTCTTAAATTGACTTTGTAATGTGTCCTATCTGTACTATAGCTGAACCTTCTTGAAATACATTATTGCACATACAGTATTCAAATCACAAGAACATGCGAATCTGAGACTATTTCGTACTTTAACTGTACCTTATGTATAATTAACACTTTAGATATAATAATTTCTCTGATGTTTAGCGTTGCCTCAGTCCTTTAGTATGATCTCTTACTGAAGTCTCCTCCTGTGCAAAATACTAATGAAGCCATCAGACCTCTAGAGAAATTAATGTTAGCGACTCTGCTTCAGGATCAGGGCCTCAGTTATGCAATATCATAATTTTTCTGCATGGGCGTTTCAGGTGGCATTCATTTTTTTTTTTAATATCTACAGGAAATTGTAGCCATAAAACCATAAGCATTGTCAGGGGGACTCAAAATAATTCCTAAAACTAGTCTTAAATGCATTTTGAATTGATTGGGTCTCATGTTGGTTTAACAACATATTTATGCAGCAGGCTGCAAAATCCCCAGTATATTTATTCCATTGCTAATAAAATTATTTTTAAATCATTTCAGATCATCATCAGTTCATATCTATGCTAACATTTGAATTGGATCTGTATGAAAAAAAGACTGATTTTAGTATGAATCTGCTAGTTTGCTTTACGCTGTAGGATGCATACACCAAGTAAAATTCGGAACCTTATACAGTAAGCTTAGTGTGAAGCCATTTTAGTCAGCATTTCTTTAAACTCCTCCATGAATTGGCATTCCTTCTTCCCACATGTGACTTGCCTTTATATGAAAGGTTTAATTTTCAGAATAAATATTTACAAGTCCAGTGGAAAACAACGGGAGATGCAGTGATCATTTCAGAATCAGATCCTAAATACCCACCTTTACCTGGGGTGAGAGAGGAAGTTGAAAGAGTATGTTTGATACAGTTGACATCTGTGCATCTCATGTTTTCAAAGAGAATGCAATTGCTGCCTTACTGGTAGCATCCAAACAATCTTTGCTTGTGCGGGGTATAGTAAGGAGATCTGAGCACCCTGGAAACATTTTTTGTTGCCCGGGAACCTAACTCTTTGCACTTCCCTAAGGTGGGCCAGTGACTGGATAGTACCTAAGCCACAAGTAATAGAAAACACTGTAAGAAGGAGTAATGTATAGAAGGAATTCCTATTACACAGAAAAACAAACAAAACTCTACAGATCAATCTGACCCCCTTCTATATATACGTTTGCATGGCTAGGAAGAGGAGGAGGAATTAACTAGAGACCTAAACTGAGAGAACCAGTAGCAAAATTTGTGTGAGTTCAAGACAGCTTAGAGTTTTTTCAAAGGTCCACTGCTGAAGGCAAAACTGCAGAATTCGGTAAACACAGAGGAAGGAGAGGAAGTGAAATAACAGCCTAGCTTGGCTGAATCGTACAATCTTCAATGACATGAAAGAAGTAAAAAGTAGGTCAAATTACATATAGAACATGTACGGACAACACAGAAAGATAAAGTCCCAAAATGTTAAACAATTGGAATTAAAAGATAGCAAGGAAGCTGGAAAATGGCATAGTGAGAAGACCAAGGAAAAAACTGTTTTGTTATTCCACACAGGGGGGAATCTATTTAATCATCATCATCTGATCACTGATGATGCTGAGACACTGGTATTCCTAATGTCTTTTCTAACCTTGGTCTTCAATTTAAGAAAGCAGGTGTGATTTCACTACTAGTACCATTGAAAAAGGACTAAAAGCTTAGGAAAAAAAATGAAGAAACTACTTGGAAAATACTTAGTTAAGTTAAAGATTTTTGGATAAACTCGACCTGATGAAACTCTCTTAGGTTTCAAGCAGTGTTAGAGCTGCAGCTCACTTTATCTCCAAGAATAAAGACAGAATGAGTGAGGTTCCAGAAACAAACAAACAGAAGTGATTTGGATCGGCAATCCAACCATTTTTAAGCATACTGAAAGTAAAGATATGAGAAATAACAGCATGGGTTTGTCAGTAACAAGCAACAGCAGATCAATCTTGCCCACTTCTACCAGATGGTAACGGGCTCCATGGATAGCCTAGAAAAAGTGAGCATCATAGGGTTTCATATAAGTTGCTCTTAAATGAAAGGAAAAAAAATGGTTTAGAGAGATACATCATTTGAGTGCAAAACGATTTGGAAATAATTGGTACTCCCAAGCTGAAAGGATGTATTGAATGGGATTTCACGGAGATCCATCTTGAATCCAGAGCTACTCGGCATTTTCATCAATATCTCGGATGACTAAACAGAATATACTTATTCACATGCAAAGACTGTATCTACAGGAAGAGGCTCCAGCTATGCTGGCGTACAGCATTACAATTCAGACGGATGCTGGCAAATTAGAGAAGCTGAAATGCCACTGAATACGGAGAAACAGAAGGTTCTACACATACAGAGGAATAATCAACTGCACAAATACCAGGATAGAAAAGCAGTTCTTCCGAGATTACGGATCACAAGCTGAACAGTTAGCAACGTTAGGCTGTCTTACATTATGCTGATGCTGGAATGCAGAAGTAGGAGTATCAAAGATAAAATCATTTTGATCTCTCCAGCCATTGTTACTTAAACTGGAATAGTCTGCTCAGTTTTCAGTCCTACGCTCCAGGATAGTTGAGAACCAACTCAAAAATAATGAGGAGAGCAACAAAAATGGCAAAAGATTTAGAAAACCCAACCTACAAGGAAAGGTCAAGGGACTGGTGTTCGCTGGCCTGAAGAGGAGAGAGAGGGCAGGCAGAGGTATTTCACGTACATAAAGAGGAAAGAGAGAACCTGCTTTCCATGTCTACCAGTTAGGTTAGGTATTAGGAAACTTCCTGCTTGCAAAACCAGTTCAGTAAGGATTGTACATTACTCAGAGGGACCAAAATCCCCGTCACTGCAGGTCTTTAAACATCTTCCTGCAATACAGCAGGGACAGCTGATCCGAACATGAGATAAGAGGAGGAACTAGACAGCCTTTCAAAATCCCTTCCAGCACTATTTTCTTCATCTGCCCCGGCTGTAACTAAGGCAGGGATTATCCTTTGTTCTTTGTTTTCAGGTTTTGCTCTAAATACTAGGTTTAGCGACAGGCCATGAAGAGTAGTCTTAGGAGCAGCTGTAAATATGTAAACCTTCTTGTCTTTCGCACCCCTTCTGCGAGCATATTAAATTGCCTGGTGGCACAGTAACTTAACAGTACGCATACTAGATCCCACGTGCTTCAGAAAGCAATTTCCAGTTAAGCTCCCTGTCTCGATACCAAATTTGATTGAAGAGACAATCTGAAGACAGCCCTCAAAAAAGAAGCAGGCCCATTTCAGCAGGGTAGTGGCATTCCCCAACAGTAAGCCGATGGAGTTTGTTATCCTGGCTGTACTGGGATAGCTCACCACACAACCTTGCACAGCAGTATTATCCATTCACAAATGGTGGTAGAACAATTACATTTAATAATCGAAAAGAGCCCCATCTCCCAGACCAAAAAAAATTAAGACAATATAATCACAACAATTCTTCAGATTTCCCAGCCTGCATTTGCTTTGTGTGTGTGTCTCCAGCAGGTTTGATTTGTGTTCGGTTTGCTTTTAATTAAAGAAAAAGAAAGTGACATCATGATTCTGCCCTCATTCAAATTTAACTAAAATGTGGTATCCTCCCCTGAAATTAAAGCTATTACACACCAGTGTAAAACAGATCCAAATGAGCAGGATCAGATCCCTGATGTATTTATACTTGAAGAAAATAACATAAATACCTCACATCAAACAAACACTGCGTACCCTTTTAATATAGTGATCATTTACGACAAAAGGAGCACTTGGAAATACAGGTATGCTGTTAAAACCTGCATAAATTATTCAACAGAACAATAAGGCAAGATAATTATTACTGGATTCATTCAATTGTTCCATGTTTTCTGCTTTCCAAAGAAGGTTCTGCAACATAGAGAAATTCTATATGGTTTATTCTTTTATCTCAGCCCTCATGGGTTTTCAAAAAAAACCCTCAAGGGTTTTCAAGTAACATGTACATTTCTGAAATGGACAGAAAAGAAGCAAAGCCAAAAATTTCCAGAAAATTATCTTAGGAGACTACACTAAATATCAGCTGCCTAAAGAGATGTTATCTTGTGGATAGCGTAAGTGATTTCTTATATCAAAAGCTTGTCTGTGTGATGTCAATGTTCATTACATTACAAATCTGGTATAAATAACACAAAAAATGTTACAGTAAATGTTTTTAATACAAGAAAATTAGTGCACTTAGATTTCATTTGTACAAAAATTTGTATGCAAATGCAATCCTCCTGAGATGCAACTAATAATTCCAAAGTCAGGTAATTGTTTTAACTTTACATTAAAAATATGAAAATATAATATAAATGTGTCAAAACATTTGGCAGCAACGTTTATGTAATAAAAAGGATGCTTAAATACTGTGTTCTGTGATTACAGGCTCCCTTTTACAATCTTTTATGTTCCTTTGCAATAGTTAATATTTTCTGAAGAGGAAATGAAACAATAAACAGTATTTCAGAACGCACAGCAGGTTCTCTTCTTACTTTCATTTAGTTCCACAACATCGAAGTCATATAATACATGGGACTTCTGTAAAACAAATAAAAGCAAACATTTAATTAAGATAACTGCAGTACAATAGTTGAAAAACTTGAATTTTCACATATTTTAATTTGTAAAAGACTCGGTGGGGTCACTAGATATATTTTCCTTTAAATATTTAAATAAAATATTAGAATTTTCTAATAAGTTAGAGGGAGACTGATGCCCATGCAAATCACAGCTCAGTGTATTTAAATTTTATAGCTGCCTCAAACATCTTTTCTTATTCTGAAGGTGACAGAGGATAGAAAATGTCTTTTGAGGAGACACTACAAACCATGTGAACCGATCCTGTAAATTTTTACTCACATGAATTGTTTAAGATGTGCAGGTTCTTCTGTAGACTTCACTAATTTTCACTGATTTGCTGTTAACTACCCTAATCTTTGAAGTACTGAGCATGAGGTGCAAAAATCCAATTGAAAGGAACAGAGAAATATGGATCAATGGTACTCATTAGAAAAAGGCATAGGCTATTATTTGTTGAAAAGGATATTGAATTGTTTTGTGAAATTCACTACAGTTCTCTACTTCGTTACTTTTTTTTTTTTTTTTAAGAAATAGGTCCAAATGGAAGCAACCTAGTCTTTATCAGGATAGAACTATCAAAATAGCACTCCACCCTTGTAAAACATTTATTTACAGATTGCAAAAGCAGATTTAAAAAAATAAAACCAGCAAAACCAGCACTCTTCCTTTCGGCAATAAACTTAACTAGATAATTAGTGCTGACCAGAGAAACAATCTAAACCAGTTGTGCAATAGAGTACTAGTAAATGTTGCAACTTTGGACTCTAAAAATATGAATATTGAATCCTGAACTCAAGCACAAAGACATTGAGATTATTGTCACATGCCTTGAAAAATAAAGTCCAAACTTTTCTACTTGCCATTCTGCTGTATGCTTCTTGGCAGGTTTACCGAGTCTATAATGATATACAGAAAAGTAAGCGCAACCACTGGAATCACCACATTCCTCTCTCAAACCAAACCCAACAGCCATAAACAACCATTTCTCACAATAATAAGAAGGTTCCAGAAAGGACAGATATCTGAGCTGGAATTCATGAAATTCAAAGCACAGGAAAAAAAGGAAGAAGATGAAAAATTGCATCATGTAAGACAATGGTAGTCATGATTTAGAATCCAGAAATTCTACATACGGTGTCACAGAGCAGTCTGACTATATCCAGAGAAGTTCACCTAGAATTATTCAGTCAAATCAAAATCATGGGAAAATAAAAGTTTCCTCATGTTAAAATAAGCACTATTCCCCTTTAGCTGAGAATATTTAACACTATCTAAAATTCTGGAGAAGATGCATTAAATTATCTTTTTTCTGCTGTGTAGGATGCTTGAATACACATAGTGGCCGTCACGTCTTGCTCTAGGTGGAGACAATATTTGAGAGTCTTTATGTGTAGACTGTAAATGTCAAGTATGAAATCCTTTTCAAAAGAAGGAGCAAGGCAGAAACTAATGTAATCAACCATAAACTTGTCACCTCAAGAACATGACACCACTCTGGTTCAGGGATAAGATAGTGAGAAAAAAGATCTGGAAGAAAACAGTACAAAAAGAAATTTAAAATGTACTCTGTTGAGACCAAGCAGTAACGCTGAGTGTTGATTACCATGGACATAAGCTAAGGAGGATTCATTTCACACCTTTTTATTCGCAAGAAAAAAAAATCAGTCTAGGTAGTAAGAGTATTCCAGAAAAATAAATATTTGAACAATTCCAGTATTCAAGTTTCACTTACTTAACTTTAGAGGAAACAGATAATTTTAAAGTGTTGCGGGTTACATCTAACTTCATGCTTTCAGTTAAAGGGCAGTGATTTGCATATTCCTTAAACACTGACAGTGCTTATTTGCAAATATTTTACTGCTGGATAGTACTCCTGGGTGGCCAGTAATAGGTACAGTAAGGATCCTTAGGTGATTAATAATGATGAAACCTATTTCACAATGAAATTGTTCATACCATCTGCAAAATCATTATCTGGTAGTAGTTAATCAGCAAATTATCCAGGACAGAAAGACAAGAATGGCCTCTCCACCAATAAAGAAGAGGTAGTATTTTGTTTTAAAAGTCATTGAAATGTTGAAGACTTTAAGGATCACTTCAGTTTGATAAGACTCATAAAAGATTTTCATCAAGCAGACAAGCTTGGGATTCATTAAAGCCTATGTGCTATGCACACATTTTGAAAGTACATATTCATAACTTTAAGAGATACTACGAGTCCTGCATGAGGAGCTGAAGCAGAGACAGCAGTCCCGTGTAGTACTGAGATCCAGTCAAGTCCTGCAAAAGGTGCGGCACCCTCCTCTCATTAAATTAAGGAGGGTAGGTATGCAAATTTCCCCCATCTCAGAGAACAAGGCAAGCAACATTCCTTGCTCTGGGCTCCCTCCCTCTCAATACATCCTCCTAGCTCACATTTCAGCTCAACCTGTTGAAACTCACTTCCCTACAAGGCAGCCAACAAACAGCAGAAAACAGTGAAAAGGTGAGAATAACCGAAGCGATATTGAGAAGCTCCAGTTTCCACATCTTCAGGATCTTCCTTTCAAACTTTTGAACATACCACCACGGAAGTAGATGCCATTCTTTCTATCCTACAGTGATTTCATTACGACACTGAAATCTACTGCTATAAAATACTAGTTCTTCCTGCTAAATACCATAGCAGACATGTCTCACCCAACAGACGGGCATCTGTTTAAGTGTTTTAAGCTCACTGCAGAATCAGTGGAGAAAATCAGGCAGGATGAGGTGCTCCCCGCAGCCATCTGGCTCTCCTCACCAGCTCTAAGCAGAGCTTGTACCACCAATTTACAACAGATACCTGACTTGTAGATAGACAAACTGTGATAAGATGGGAAATAGAAATAGCATTGAAACATAAGGGGGACTCTTTGAATGGTTTCTAAAGTAGTAAATTTATACACCTTAGTTAAGATCAGTTCCTGTCCCTCGCTGGAAATCTGCTCAGATTAACAGTGTTAAAGCACGCTGGATTCCCCTACTCTTGGCACCAGTTCTTGGTATTTTTATACTGTTTCAGTTATATTGGAGACAGGGTTCACCATGGGTTTGGACGACTGATACAATTTTTCAAAATTTCAATGCCTCTACCAAAGGCAGACCCAGAGAGTCTGCTGGAAAAGTACTGGCTTTAGAGAAACATGCAGAAGGGACTGTAACTGATGTTACTATTACTTGTAACTTCCTAAAATTCTGACAAAGATTGGCAAAGCATGGCAGAGGACCTTGTGCAATGAACTTCATGGGACTTCCGCACCTACACAGCCAAAGAGAGAGCTCAGTTGTTAAGATCTGTCCTACCGTTTTTTTAACCTGTATTCTCCTTGTATTCTGCAATTCTAGATTTGAAATTACCTGTTCAAAATACAAAACAGTCATCTCCCAACAAGAATGACCAGGACAGAGCACAAGCAGCATCAGCAAGAGCTGGAGATATATTAGCAGGGAAAGCAATCAGTGTTGGGGCAGGGACAGGAGTAGGAGAAGACCAAGAGAGGATAAGACACAACAGGACCCCATCGCTGCAGAACACCTTCTTCAAGAGATGGGAATGGAAGTCCTTGTTCCCAAATCCTACTATTCCACAATGTCTAAGACGCATCTAACCCACTGGCAAAGTGTGGATCTCTATCTCCCTCTTCTGTTAATAACACATAGACTTTAACAACATTGTACTGCAATTATTTCACAAGCTTAAGAAGACAACTATGCTGTTACTCTAAGAAAACCCAACCCTACTGATATCTGTGTAAGGATTAATATCATTCCATCTCAAAAGCCCTATTTAAGAGAGCAATCAGGTTGCAAAGTCACGATCTTGCAGAAGCAGCAAATTCCAGAAGTAAGCCAACTGTGTAACTTTACCTTGGTTTCCTTGAATTTAATTAATCATATGAAACCATAAAGGCTGTGATACAGAGTCCTTTACAGATACAAAGTCCTCAACGTAGAGAGAAAGGCACCTCCAGAACACAATTATATCCAAAGATGTGTCTCATTCCATTGAATATAGATGATGTGGCCTTTGAGCAACCCCATCTACTGGGAGGTGTCCCTGCCCATGGCAGGGGTGTTGGAACTAGAGGATCCTTAAGGTCCCTTCCAACCCAAACCTTTCTGTGATTCTTATTGTAGACTACATCAGCCTAGTCATTTTAATTGCCTAAGGTTGCTCACTAAAATGTATCTCATCCTATATGCTCAAACATTATGATTAAGATCCAGAGATTAAGACTCAACATTTGATTTACATGACCTAATTACATGTTACTGTTTCCAGAAGAATATCTGGCTCATTCAATGTTCAGAACAGACCTTTTTGAATTAAACAAGATGTAGAGCAAAATTAGGCCTTACGTTGCTCCAATGCTATGTGAGTTGGTACCATTTATCCTTTTTGCTTTAATATCTGTACCATGGTTCCCATGTGTGCAATGCTGAATATACCACCTACTGTTACTAAGAAGGTTATGAAGATAAAAATCTAAAATAGATCTCATATACAGCATTAAGAGCATTATGAAAAACCTCACGAAGAAATTAATATTCTGTGGTCAGTACAAGATAAATAAAGGGTAAATAAAGCCTGGGGCTTCATGCATGACTAAGGATAATAAATAAACACGGAATGTGCACTGCTTGAGACACGGGGATCTTTAGGACACACTAACAATTCCCAGAATCTCAGCAATGATGAAGTCTAATTTCCTATGGATTTGTGTCCTGCATTGAATTAAATTTGATATCTACGATGCAAGCTCCAGCTGGAGTAGCTGGTCAAAGCATTTTTCAGCCTCTGTCTGTGTCTAATACCGTATGAGCTATTGCTGGAGACCTTCCTTCTGCAGAGTGCTCTGCCTCTCCTTCACCCAGCACCTTATTTTCAAGGAAGTATAATCTCAAAGATCTTGTTGCCTTGGAAAGAAAACTAAAGAGATCAAGGAAGGACAGAGTTGAGGCCTATTACTTTTGAATATTCATCTCAAATTACATCTAACTGTTAGACTTTACGTGTTAACCTCAACAGCACCAGGAAAGTTCTTAAATAGGTTTTGGCTGTTCTGTGCTCAGAAGATATGTATTTATTTAATATAACATAAAAACAATCTTAGCAGTTGATCAATTTTGGGATGTAGGCAGAACATAAGTTTTGGATAGTTTTATAGCAGCCTTCAGAAAAGAGCAAGAACTGCATTCTTTTTCCTTTTCTTTTTGTTTAATACAGTTTCCATCCTTCTGCTCCTAGTTTAGAGAAATACCAACCACCACACCCACAAAGACAGAAACACAAAGGCTTGTAACATTTTTTTAAAAGCTAGTTGAAGAGAGTACTGCTCGTCAGCCATGAAACCAAACAACACAGAAGTGCAAATACTAACTGCATTCTGGGTGGTATTTCGGGGGTTTGGTTGTTTTTTGAGGACTGACTCACAAGTACAAATAGATCACTGGCAACCTGAAGCACTGTTAAGGAACAGCTGTCATCAATTAATGAGCAGGTTTAGGCAAATCTGAGACTTGCAAGAATTGTGAATAATAACAATTAAAAAAGAATTTATTTGTCAACATGTCTAAGCAAACCTCTGGAATAAGCTGTAAGTGCAACTAACATTTGTTTCCACTACAGCCTTTCCAATACAATGAAATCAATTATTATTTGGGGTTTGGAACTAGATGATCTTTAAGGTCCTTTCCAATTCAAGCCATTCTATGTTTCTATGATTTTGTGATTATTAAGTGATAACGATTGAAAACTGTGAGTTAACTATTCTCAAAAATGTCATGACTCCACAGCTGGAACCAATGTAAGCTCTCAAATAATATCTGATTGTTTTAATGAGCTTTTCGATGCAAATTAGAGCCATGGGTTTGAAACCCATCAGAGAATGGTTTTCATGGATTATAAATATCTGAAAAGTTGAGCAGTGCTTTAGCTATATGAATCACTGGGACATGGAAGTCTTCTCCCTCCCCTAAACCAGATAAAAGTAAAGCCACAAAAGAAGACATAGTATGGTCTTACGTAAGTAGCATGGTCTGTTGGTTTAAATCCACAGTCTACGAACAGGAAAATGCAGGACAAAATAATGACAATACAAATCTGCCCTTTAGGTCTGACACATTTTAATGTGTATATATATACATACATTTAATTGGGAATCCTACTTTGAACTGCAACTTGTTCTAAATTTCAAGACAATCGAGAAGCTCATTACTTCTATATGACCTCTACATTTCCAGACATTGATCTTCCCCATCTACATGCGTATTTGCTATAGAACCAGTTAACAGAGAAATGCCTGTATTGTAGATGGTGAACAAGAGTGTATATAGAAAATCCTAGATTTCCCAAGATTTTCCCCTACTGCAATGCATCTGAAAATGGTCTACTGTCTGCCTGCCTGCCTCTCTTACTTCTGAATGACCTAAGCCCACTTCCAAAAGGCATGGCCATACTAGACTTTTTAAGAGAGCTCCTTAAAACAAGTTTTCTGTATGGGACTGGTAAAGCAATGACATGCTTCCACTGAAGCATCTCATCAGTCTGGCATAGATGGTCCTACCACAGAAGTAAGCAAGGCCCAATATCCTGCTACCTCAGATATATGTCCTGGGCCAAAACACTGTGTAATGATGTATCTCCTTCTTCAAATCAGCAAGTACGTATTTTACCATTGCAGAATGGATGTATGACTGAAGTGATCTCAGACTGGCAGCTATCATGTCATTTTTCACAGCTACTAGTCACACTTCCTAGCACATTTTTCCTTCTCCAAAATTTCATCAGTTAGAGGAAGTTAAAATTCAAGTAGTACATTCAGATTTCACAGTTTTGTGAACAAGCAAATTATTTTGTTGAACCTGAAAACCATGATGAGACTGCATGGTAGATTTATTTATTTTTTTTCCTGTGAATTCTTTCTTATCAGGCCAGTGGCAAAACCAATTGGGCTAAAGGAATCCTTGTTTAAATCAACAAATGTCTTTCACTACAAATAACAAATTATACACCAAAGTAATGGCATGTAAGGCCCCAACAGGGACTGCAAATATTTCTAGATGGAGTGAAATGTTACTATAGACAAACTCTTGCAAACATTTCTAGACAGGGCGAAATGTTACTACAGACAAACTTGACGAATTCTCATGGACATATTTTCCAAACACACGTACATGCACACAGACTGTATAATCGTATTCTCAAGCAGTTCTAATTCAAGCCATGCTGGAGTACAATGGTCTGAATTTGTTTGCATATCCACACTATAATAACCATGGATTTTCACGAAGATTAGTAGGAATACTAAAATTACACCTTAAGTAAAATGAATACAGGCAATCTTGGAGTGAGAAATACCCAAACACCATTTCTGAATGCTGCAGAGAATTCTCTCAGATCATACCCAAATGCACTATGCAGAAACGTTAGCTTTGCAGATATTTGTCTTTGCAGCAGTTAAGATCATAGCTATTGCTTTGTAGCTTTCATGCTGCATAATATCAAATATACCATTTATTTATAGTTGAAAGTGTCTTTTTCATTTACAAGAAATTCAAAGTTATCTTATTTGAGACTTTTTCTCAGCTATTCAAAGACCTGCTATCCTCCTCTTCTAAATGATATTTGGCAGTTGAGTTTCATTGTCATGCTAAGGGAGTCAAAATCATATATTTAAAAAAAAAATCAACAACAACAAATAAAACTACAGCTTGTGTTATTGCATACTAGGACAGGACCTTGATTTAGAAGCAGTCCAGCCCTGAGCTATTATTCTGACCGTCCCCTATGGCTATTTAATCAAAACACTGCAACTTGTGACTTTGTCAGTAATTTTGCTCATTTATCTTTATTATGACTTCAAGAGTATTCGGAATGGAAGGCTAGTTTTGTATAACTAATATTGGTGATGAATGGCAATGATAATGCATTGCATGAAGAACATCCATTAATGTCTAAAATAATATTCTACTGTCTAAAAATAAATTGCGATGCAAAACATTTTCATAGCTAATTAACAATAATTCAGTCCTACAAAAGAGTTTTGTATGGCAACTCTGAGTAGCAAGGACCTTTACGCCAACACAATCTAAGTGGTTAGAGATGCCAACTCTGACAGCTACAATATTGATTCTATCACTAATTAACTCAAATCTTTAAGTTCTAAGATCTTCACAAACAGTAGTGTAAATCATCCAAACAAACAACTATGATCTTTGGATAAAATATTTGATTGCTGAACATAAAAGGTCTGCTCTTTCCATCAGCATGTGGCCTCTTAACAGTATGCATATTCTGAGGACACCTACAGAAAAAAAGGAATCTTCCTGGCACAGAAGTGGAACTACTGTGTAACCCCCCTGTATTAACCCTTCTCTTGAAGAAAATGGTGGGAAGGAAAGCCACTAATGCAGCTTTCCTGAATTTTCACCTTCTCCTTGAACACTATTATACATGTTCCCTTCTTCCTCTGTTCTCTCCTCCCACAATTCTTCTTCCCCACGTCCTCCCCATACATCTACAGTTACAGGATACCCGCAAATATAACTACATAATGCAAGAACAGCCCTGGTTGTGCTTTGTTAAAGCCATTCTGTATTTACAATCTTGGTTACCCAATCTGCCCCTTCTTTCTGCTCAGCCTACCTTTTCCAGTATCTCCTTAGTCAAGAGTGAAAATGCATCCTCAATGTTCACGTTATCTTTGGCACTGGTTTCAAAAAAGGGTATCCCATGTTCCCAAGCAAGCTGAAAAACAAATGTAGGCAACAGGATAAACAGTCTTTAGGAAAAAATAAAATATTTACCGATACTAACAGCAATAGATATGTAGATGCTTCTGACAGTTTCTAACATGTTATATAAATATTAAGTAAATGTCAGCTCAGTAAAGTACACTGTATTCATCCTCGTTTCATAAATTTCAGGTAAGTTTTAAATCAGTCTTCTTAAATTTCTGTATTTTCAAAACAACTTTTTTGACCTATCTTTACTCGTAAATAAGAACAAACTGTAGTGGGTCTCTTCTCAATGTTTTGACTGGTTTGGAAAATGAATCGTCTCCTAGGCAATTATTTAGAGGAAATTAATGGAATGCCTGCAGAAAAGGATAGATGAAAATGTGACAAAAATGTATAAAAACAGTCATGATGAAATAAAAAAAGAGATGCAGTATTTCACTAAAGACGCAGAAAAGCACACATAACAGACATACAAAGAACAGATGTGTATGTGAAAATATATTATGGTAATAGGATAACCAGGAAAATACTTAGAATAAATCCACAGCATAGATATTATATTGGTTAATTTTATTTAATTTACTTGTGTCCCCTCAATTCCCGTGTACCTCTCTTACAGCTGGGTAGATATATATTGGCATGAGGAAAAATGAACTACAAAATTCATAGCTTTTTAAGGTCCTGAACTTCTTCTTATTTATACTGTTATATACATGGAGAAAAACAGCTGACCATTGCCTCCCATGGGAGGAGGCTAAGTTGAGAACATCTGCCAGAAAAAAACATAGTGGGAGAGCCTATTTTATTCCCTTTGCAATGAAAACCCTCTCAGAGGGTTTTCTCTCCATCTGGAGAAGGCAATCCCAGTGAAAGAAAACACTCCTACTGCCTAGAATGTACACAAAATCCTATAATTACTGACCACTTAATTTATCTGTGATGCTCTTCATTAGGATAAAAAGTCTAATGCTGGCAGTTATGCTTGTTTTCAATGGGCTCTAGAGCTAACTTAGAAAAATTCAAAAATAAGGTATGAAGGTATAAGAATTGAAGTGCAAAAGTTTAGTAATGATATAATAAAGACAATTTTAAAGGTGGAAAAAGGTAAGCAAAATGGTTTATTTTCCAAAATACTGTAATGAAATATAATTTTGAAAATGAAGAACAATTCTGTTTCTTAAAACAGACTACTTCATAAGAGATTCTAAACTCCTGCTGACTGCAATGAACAGTTTTAGATACTGCAGCAACTTGTAACAAAAAATTAAGATCACATTACTGTTAGCAAGTGTCAATGCTAAACAGTGATTCATTATGGTTCATAAGAAAAAATACATGTAGTTAAAATACCGGGCTAATAAAATGGGGAAGACTGCTTCACAATTTATGAAGTATACAGGTTCTACTATTAAATATTCCTTTTTTCTTTCTTGTGTCATGTAATAGACATCTAGAGTCTATCTATGTAGAAACTGATAAACACACACCGTTTTAATCATGGAATCACAGAAATCACTTGGAAAGATAACCCTACTTGAAATGGGACTACTGCCCATAGGGTCAATCCTATGGTTGACCTAACATAGGGTCAACCTTTGCCTACCTGAGCTTTGAAATCCCCCAAGGATGGAGTTTCTGCAACTTTTGTGCATTTTTTGCCATCACTAGAAAGACAGGGGTAATAATCTCTCCAGATCTGCCATCCATTATCCTCCTAATTGTAGCCCAGCATGCTTTTTTGCAATGAGAGGCTACCATTGACTTATATTTGAGCTGGTGTTCATTGTAATCTGTCAATGCTCTGCAGCAGGGCTGTAATTCACGCAATCACTCCCTGCTTGTACCAATGCCTGTGATTATTCCATTCCAGGTGTATTTCTCTTTACAGGATTTCATCAAGGTCCTAGAGAATTGAACTTCTACCATTTGGTGTGCTGGTCACAACCCTAAATCGCACATCACATGTGAATCTCCTTCTGTCATCAGATCACTGATGTAGATGTTGAACAACCAGAGTCCCACCACAGACCTCTGATGTACTCTGCTGATTACTACCAACCACACAGCCTTCAACTACTATCTTTTGCATCTAGCCCACATTTTCTAGCTTCCAAGTGAGGATTCCATGTGAGAAAGCGACAGAAGCCTTATTAAATTCAAAATAGATCAAAACCACCACTATTCCTTTGTCCACATCCTCATTTCCTGGTATCATAGAAAGCAATCAGGGTGGCAAAGCACAATTTGCCCTCTGTTGACCATTCCTTTAAATGGTTGGAAAAGGATTTGATGACATGATCCTTCCATGGACTGAAAGAAGGCTGACCTACTACAGCTCCCTGAATCCTCTTTCCTGCCTTTTTTAAATGTAGGTGTCATGTTGGCCTTTTTCTAGTCAATAGGAATCTCTCCCAACCAGCATGATTTTTCAGTTGACTGACAGTTGCTCCAATCGTATTTCACCACAGTTGGGTGAACTTCATCAGGCCTACGGATACATTCAACTTTCCTAATCCAAAATTCTGCTGCTGGCTGACCTGCTCCTTCCCAAACTCTTCTGGAACATGCAGAGGTCTGGGAGCAAGCTCCGTCTGTGAAGGCTAATGCAAAATAATAATTAAAAAAAAAAAGTCGAGTACTTCAGCCTTCTCTGATCACGTTACAACATTGTTTACTACATCTGTGGTTGCACACCCATTTTCTCTGTACGTGCAAGACACTGAACAAAGAAGATTAATCAAAGAATCACAGAATGTCTGAGGTTGGAAGGGACCTCTGGAGGTCGTCTGGTCAGACCTCCTTGCTGAAGCAGGGCCACCTGGAGTAGATTGCACAGGACCATGTCCAGACAGCTTTTGAGTATCTCCAAGGAGGGAGACTCCATAAACGTATGCATTAATGTATGTATTATTCCAATTCTGGTAAGTATTGTGGCAAGCAAGTTTTCTACAAATTTACACAGATGAAAAAAAAATCACCATCAGTCCAGTATTAATGCAGCAGCAAATATGAGCACAGCTTTGGCTAATCTACCTCAAACAACCTGGAAAGGCACGTTCAAAGAATTACTTTTTTTTTTTTTTTAACCTTTAGGAATATCTTGAATAGATCTGTAAATAAAACTAAATACCAAACTGATGGTGATAATGCTACTTGGAAACATTATTTAAATCATCCTTGAGAATAGTTTGGAGATCTCAAGTGAAATAAGCTCATGTCTCACAAATATATATATATAAATAAATAAATAAATAACTGCCAGTATCTTTTCCAAAGTTGAGTTTAATTCCAACTGTTTATTTCTTTTAACTAAAAATATGGTAATTCCTAGTAAAATGCTGCTATGATTTCTTAGTGTTGAATCAGAGAGATTTGTCTGCTATATGGAATTCCAAGCACTGTGCAGTACGTTTTCTTTTCACTCATATTTACCTGTAAAATCAGTTCTGAAGTCAGGCACATAAAGAGCAAAAAGGCAAACAGACAAGAAAACACATGTTTCTATTTTTGTTAGAAAGATGTGATGAGAAAAATGGGCACATTCTACCAAATCATGTAACCTTCAGCTTTTTTTTTTTTACTTTTTTTTACTTTTTTTTCAGTGAGAAAGATAATGTTATTGGTTTGGGGAAGAGGGGAATTGGAGGAGGAGCCCAGAAAAGGTTGAATTCGAACTTTTCTCAAAATGAATAAATAAAGGTTATTAATCCAAGAAAATACTTCATAGTGTTAAAATTAAGTATGTCAATTTATGAGGGAACAAAATGATACAATGACAAAAGCAAGCTTTAAAAATATAATTTCTCTGTATAAAATTAGTTTTTTACACTGACATACCATGACAACTCAGTTATGACAGCTTGTTATGGAAATGCCAAAATCCATGGTAAGATTCCTAGAGAATCCTTTGATCTTTGCAAGATTCTGAGCAGAACAATACTTACAGTTTATACTCACAGGGCAATACGAAATATGCAAGTACGAATTATTATGTGGCAGAGTTTGCATCAAACCATTTCCCCCTCTTAATATGGTATTTTTTCCTTGGAGTGAGAGGACAATATTAGCTCACTCTTTGCTAATGCAATCTTTCTCCAGCTAGCTTAGTCAGATTCTCTAGCATTTTAAAATCACATTAAAAGAAAAATAGTATAACTGAAGAGCTGCCTCAGAACATGGGAGAAATCTGGAAAGTAGACTCAGTGGAGAGTCAGGGTAATGACTTGTTTCTCAAAAAAAAGACTACATTAAGAGAAAAGTTGATTGCATCGTTAAGGATGCAGAAGTCAGAAAATGTCATTGTTAATACCATATGCAAAACCCTAATACTGCCCTCTTGTGCACACGCATCCAATGAGCCTTCAGATTTCTGACTGTATTCCTTGAGTTAGAGTATACATGTATTTTTCAGCAACCTTATTCCATGTACACAGATAAAGTACACTTTATGCTATTTTTTAAAGTTTTCTAATCTGGAATTACATAATTGGCAAGAAATTAACAGTGTTCTTTTCCTTGAACACAGTATAACTTGCCTGACTCACCATGTCTAAATGCGTACTAGAAGGATTCATTCCAAGATACATACAACAGATGCAAAAAATTTTCAGTTGTAAAAATTACTGGTATATACTCCAAGCTATACTGTGACATTAATTCAGCACCACAATTTCTTCTGCCACTGCATGCCTCCCGGATTTCCTCACAGGTTCTCAGTGACGTTAATTTGCTATCACCTTTAAAACAGTACTCTCCACTTACCAGTTCTTCCTCTATAGTCTAAATTATACTATACTATAACTGAACTATAATCTCAGCTATACAACCCACACAGTTAGAACTAGGAGGATAGCTGGATGTTCCCTAAATGTATCTGTCCAGTATTATTTAGGGCTATTTATAAACAATTAAGATCACAGTGCGCAGGCTGCCAGAATAGCTCTTTACAGTCAGACTGTAGCAAAAAATCATTGATAAGTACATCAGGTACTATAAAGATGATGCAGAATGTACTATGTATTATATTTTAGCATTCCACATTAGAACAGCACTCTGGAAATGCAGATTCTAAAATAACTGTAATTATAACTTGAAAAATACAATTTCTACCATAATGCCTGTAACTATTTAAGTTCATTTTAACTTTTAAAATAAGAATCAGTATTCTGAAGAGAGCAGCTAGGAGATATTTAATGCATTTCTGCACATATGTTAAAAACAAACAAACAAACAAAAAGCCCATTGTTCTTCTGGAGCGATTTCTAACAGAATTTTTGGAATCCAGGAGCCTTTTATCATTTTCTGTGTAACAGTTCATACTCACATACTAAGATACTCAGCGGAAGAAAGCACCAGTGATCAATGATACCTTTTCTCCTTTACGTTTTGGAACTACACGTTCAGACTCCTTATCGCACTTGTTGCCCAACAGTATTACGTCCACTTCATCACCTGCTTTCTAAAAGAGAACCAGCATTAGTAAGTGTCATGTTAGGAAAAAAGCAAACAACGTAAGCCTTTCACCTTCAACTCACACTAACCTTCACCACTATTCCCTTGAAAGCAAAGGCTAAATTCTGTCCTGACCTTTTCATCTGTGGAAATATTTTTCATGAGTTCACAGGATTCTGAGGAAAACATCAAGACTGCAAGGAGCAGAGAAAAGCCGCTTTCAAGTACAGGGCATAATTTGGAACATCTTTCAATATGGTATAAAGTATATGGTGCATGTGTGCCGTCTTCTGATGAATGCTTCATCTTGAGGTTTTAAAGTGACTGGAAATGCCCCAAAGTCACAGACGCTGCCCTCCCTGAAGTAATGGGTTCATGGATTAGCATGTTAGTCAGGTCTACATCTGGCACTCAAAAGGAAAAAAGGAAAGAATTTGCTGCACCTGAAAGAGCACCTCTCTGTACTTCACTTTTGCACACAGACAGTAAAATTACATTCAAAGTGCTCAAACTCAACATAAAAGTTTGATTATTCCAAGACACTCGGAAGAAGGCAATAGATTTTTAATGAAGTAAAAATTTAAAAACCTCATTGATTTCAGAAGGAAGAAAAATCTAGCTTTTTGACCTTGTCTCCATCCTTCGTTCCACTAATCCAGTTACGTACATGATGACTCTGGATGCTTTACATCAGTGTTATTTTAAGATAAGCCATTGTAACTCTACATGACTGGAATAATGACAGGGAAATGGAACAGTTCTGCAACAGAATGTGGAAATTGCAAACTGACGTTTGTTGCGAAAAACACAGTATTTAAATCCACTTTTGATGCTTAAATGGAGGAAGCTGAGGGTCTTAGTCTAGAGACAATGCACATGTGACCTGATCCCATGACATATTCTGAAAGAAAATGCTCTCACAGCTCCTCTGGTGACTCAAATAGTTTGATCTCATGCTACAGATCTCTCTACAAGGATGCTGATGAAATCTCTAATAAAGTCTTAATTTTTATAATACTAATAAAGCTGTAGGATGTCTCTATCTCTTTCAGAGGAGATTAAAACTAGCTAATAGTTGGAAATTTTTTATTTGGAAAGACTGAAAGGAACAGGCATATGCAAATATATTCACCTACCCAATGTGACAGAAGATGCCTCATTTCCAAATAAACAACAAGAAGAGAACACTGATAATTCATCATTACAGCTGCAGTAAAATTCCAGTATCAGAAGAAGCCAAACACTTTGAGCCCTCACAACCATGATTCTCAGAATCTTTACCATAAAACAAAAACAGGCACAGATAACACTCTTCCCCACAGGACAAAGAGCTGCACATGGACACAAGTACCCCCCGACAGAGAAATGTAAAGAAAAATCTCTATTCATTAAAGGATGATGGAATCACTATTTTTTCTCTTTTTTTTCTCTCTCTCTTTTACAACTAAGTTGCCTCATTTGAAGAGTACAGCAGTGGGCACAATTTATTATTAAGGAACACCATTTCGTTTTTTCAATCCACTCTCATTTTAGAGTCAGCTAATCTCATTTCATAACCACAGCTGATGTTCAAGACAATGCAGTATTAAAATGAAGTAAGCTCATCATAAGAGTATAAAGTACAGGCCCAAAATAATGAATCAGTCTAACCTGGATTAATAGACCAAAATGTTGGCTGTTTCAGAACGCACTGGAGCTTTACTCATTAAGGTCAATGGTTCTCCTGCATAAAATTACATACATCAGTCCTTAAAATAGGGTAGAGTAAACAGACAATTTAATCTCATCATGTAATCAACTTTTTATTTGAAATAAGGCTGTATGCAGCTGAGGATTTTACCAGTGACATTTGACTTTACTCTGAAGTAAAAGGTCAAAAGAAAATGCTAGCATCCTTTCTGTGCAAAAACATGAAATTCATCCTGTTGTGTATTTCTGCACAAACAACACAACTTCTTAAAAGTGGGAATGTTCTTTGTACACAGTTTCAAATAACAACAGTATTTAAAGGGTAGCGATACCAGGCCTTTCAGTATTTACTTCCGTAAATAACTATATTTCTACATTAATACAATTTCATAATGAATTTTCACTTTGACTGGATTTTTTTTTAAAGATAGTATCTTGAAGCTTCTTCCTTTTAGAAAACTAAAGGATATAAACCAACATTACCTTCATTTTAAATTTTGAAAACCAATTGTGCAGATGAAGTCTTTAAAAAATAACTCAACATGAGTAGGCAGAAGTTTGACCATGTGCTCAGTTGGCATAAAAACTGCAGAGGTACACTGATTTCAATCGGCCAAAAATATGGCTCTTCAGTGCTTCTAAAAGCTCACTGTGTATTTTCATCCTCTTTTATTTATAGCTCAGGAATAAGCCTTCCGAATGCAAAATCTATAGCTAAAAAGAGGATGATTATTTTACAGTTGTTACGATGCTATTATGTAAGCCAGCTAACAGAGTCAGGAAGCATTTCTCCTATGTCATGGAAAAGTACTATCAAAATTTAATCAAGGCAAAAAAGAAAAAAAAAAAGAAGAAGAAGAAATTTTCTTTTTTTGAGCAGTGAAAAAAAAATCTTTTGCCTTGGTATTTCACAAATATGAGTTTTGGTTGACTCTCCTGAGTTTTTGTTCTGCTTTTAACATTTCAAAGTTCATATTCCACTGAAACTTCAAATTAAATGAAGTACAGATTTGGAGAAAACCTAGCCTACATATATATGTATATATATATATTTTGAAAATATCCAAAAAGGCTACATCATCACCCTATTTTTCTTCAAAATTTGAAGTTGTGAGATTTATTGAGACCAACCAAGTGTTTTGACCAGTTTGGAAGAGTTTGGAGTTACCGGGTTTTGGCAAAAGCTGGAGCCAGGCTGCTGCTTGCCAGCTGCTGTGATGGGTGGCCACATGAGGGAGCAGCGCCACAGCCACAAACTCAGTGGTGCCACAGACTGGACTAGGAACACGCTCGCATCACGTAACACCATGGTGTGCTCGTGCAGCCTGCTCCAGCAGCAGCCATCCATCCATGGTCCTAAATAACTACAGGACTGCTTAACTTTCACCTAACCTGTGCGTTCAACCAGGTAAATGCATATTCTAAGTCACTTCTTGACTACGTGGGCAGTAACAGAAACCAAGAATGCAAAATGGAGAATGCTTTGCTCATTCTTTTTGTATGTGTTCTTTTTCCCCCGATGTTTTTCTGCACTTTTTCTCATTCTGCAGAGGAACTTTTCACAAATGCGTTGTGAATTTGTATGTCAAAAGTAGCACAGACATCTATATGGAAAGAGAACCGCATCACAGGTACTTACAGGTTACTGGGAGACCATCCCTTCACTTAAATGGTGAGCACAGATCCTGCCGTGAATGGGTGGCCTCAGCCTGCCCCCTGCAGCACGCTGAGCATTATTAATCCAAAGCTCATCCTGACTCCTTGTACCTATCCGGTGAAGCATTACTTTTTCCTCAGAATCACCACCTTGTCCTTCCACCATGTTTCCATAGTGCAGGGCTGCACTATTTTGATACTATTTTGATTACAGTTTGAAAGGGGAACTTAAGTTTGCTTTCAGGTCCAAAGAGTGAAATTGAGAACCTAGATCTGATAAAAACACTATTGTAATGCTTAACTAGTTTGTATGTAAGGAAAAAGAGTAGCATTAATATAATTTTTCAGATATGAAGATGAGATATACATCAGCATGCAGCAAGATGAAGGCAGAGCTGGGGAAGGTCACAAGGCAAGGAAGTTTCTTACTCCTAATTACTAGACAATGATACCAGAAACTTATCCTTTTTACTAATGAAGAATAATTTGTTAAGAATACACTGTCCCCACAATCTCTTTGACAGCATCACTTGCAGTGTTCATATTACGATTCTCACAGATGTCTCTTTCCACGTATCTTTCTAAATGCCATGTTATGATCTCAATGACAAATGCCTCCTTTCCGGGTTTTTGGTGGAATTGTACAAGTGGTGGAATTGCTGTATCTATTAACAAACTTAGACTTGATTGGACATAAACCAATTTATCCTCAAACCAATCTGGGATAAGAGATATAGCAATTTAGCAAAATGACAAGGACAAGAAATTTTCAGTTCTAATCAGAGTCGTAACAACAAACCCATCTATGAATTGGAACAATTCAATCCTTTTGGCACCACGCTTTCCCATCTGAAGAAGAAAAACTCAGAGCAATTTGAAGTCAAACTAATTTACATTTGCAAAGCATTTTTCTGTAGAGCTTTTATTTAAGTATGACACAGAAATACTGTCCAAGATCCCAACTCTCAGATGCATTGCAATGCACAGAACCAGAAAAGGGGCACTATGTTAAACCAGCAGTAACCCACCACACCCATACATCCTGGTTGAGGGCTCACTTCTTTCAGATACCACAGGAAGAAAGCTAGTATATTACAAAAACACTAGATTATATCAGCAAGTTCTTGCACATGATTTCCAGCACAAAGATAATTGTTAGGAACTGGTAATGCCATCTTCATGGCCACATCAGGAGACTAGCACAACAAAAACCAGTCCCATGTATATGAAAGAAAACTAGGGCCTGCCATCTATATCAAAGTTTCTGGTGACCCATACCACAAGTGTGAATCATGGTTGAATGATGGTGAATCATGGTGAATTCAGGTTGGTAAGGACTTCTGGAAGTCATCTGGTCTAACCCCGTGCTCAGAACTGGCCAAACTTTAAAGTCACGTGGTGAGGTTGCTCAAGGCCCTGTTGAACTGAGTTTTACACAT
The DNA here is from genome assembly GCF_040182565.1 of Anser cygnoides. Lineage (NCBI taxonomy): Eukaryota > Metazoa > Chordata > Aves > Anseriformes > Anatidae > Anser > Anser cygnoides. Next base: position 117,850,305 of record NC_089874.1, read on the forward strand.
CTCCAGAGATCCAAATCCTCTCTGGGAACCTCTGAGCATTTACTACTGTGAGTAATTTTTTGCCAGTATGTTAGCTGGGATCTTCTTCAACACATCCTGGAAGGAACTGCTTTCTACAAATGGATTTGGTACACAGTTACTTGTATTTGATTTTTAACAGCCAAATAGAATCAGCCTTTCAGAACTCAGCAGTCTAGAGGAAAACCCTAATAAATATGATATCACCTATGAATAAACAATGGTTGCAGGTTCTCAAGTAATTTTCCTGCAATGATCATGCTCCTAATTAGTGCATTACAAATCCAATATACCTGTATTGGATTTGTCAATGAAGTCCTACGATACTCAGTTGTGAGTATATTATTCTAGTAACCTTTTAATATACAATCCTGTTATTTAGTTCTGCTCTAATTCTGAGCACAAATGTTAGAACGATACAGACACTAAACTATAGTTATGTCTTGAATTTCCTTAAACAATAATTCATTTTTAATAGGAAAGTTGCTGTATTCCAAACTCAAAATAATTTAAATACAATGATAACATTACTGGCAATCTGATTGCAATAGCACTCACTGGCCAGTTTTTCTAAAATTGATGGAGTATCTAGGAATGCTAAATTGCTTAGATTTTTACAGCAGTTGAAAATAAAAATGGCTTAGCACACTGAACAGATTTTTAAAACTCCTTCCATTTAAAAGCTCTATGTACAACGAATTAAAAAAAGAGTGCAATTGTTGTAACTGAATCATCTAAAAATCCTGTTTGATTGGTTCAGATATAAACTTTATCTAACAGTCTGGTTTTTAACAAAACCTGTACCTGTTTCTTTTTTTATTTTTATTTATTTATTTATTTTTACCCTTGCACATTTTTCAGGATGCTGTAGCAACAGCCACTTTGATACTGGGCATCTGTGGGGAATTAAATACTGGTTTGCACTTACAGACCAAAGCAAATGCAAGAAATGTTGCTATCCTCCAGTAAGTAATTAATTTTCATGATATGCCCTGTGTTAACAGTCATTACTTAGAAATACTTCTTTTACAATGAACAGCCCCATACATTTTCACCAAGACACTTCAGAAATTGATACCACTCTAGGATTAAATTAATTTTTTTATTATTATCTAGCTCCATTACAACACTCACTAATTGCTAGTTTTAAGATTGGTACAATCAATCATGCAATTTACATTCTTAGGAATTGTTTAAATTGAGGGTTTTTTTAAATTCTAAAATAAGGAAGTACTTTTGGGAGGTAAGATTAAACAATCTAATTATTAATAGCTTGAGTGTGTTTACATGAAAACTTTTAAGTATCATGAACAGAAAGCAGGCTCATGCAGGTGTGATTTCCTGATTGACTCAAGCAGATCTAAGCTTTATCACTTAGGCACTGTGGCTACCAGTGCTAGTCCCATCCTTCCCTGCCCCCGTGAATCAACAAACTTGTTGATCTAACTCAACATGACAGGGCAAAATGACCCCTTTGAAGGCAGTATGAAGTCAGACGAGTATTTCATATATATATATATATGCATGTATATATATCACAGAATCACAGAATGGGCAGGGTTGGAAGGGACCTCTGAAGATCATCTAGTCCAACCTCCCTCCCGAGCAGGATCACCTAGAGCACGTTGCACAGGATGGCATCCAGGCGGGTTTTGAATATCTCCAGACAAGGAGACCCCATAATCTCCCTTGGCAACCTGTTCCAGTGCTCTGTCACCCTCACAGTAAAAAAGTGTGCCCTCATATTTAGCTGGAATTTCCTGTGCTTCAGTTTGTGCCCATTGCCTCTTGTCCCATCCCTGGGCACAACTGAAAAGAGACCAGCTCCATCCTCTCGACACTCTCCCCTCAGCTATTTATACACATTGATGAGGTCTCCCCTCAGTCTTCCCTTCTACAAGCTAAACAGGCCCAGTTCCCTCAGCCTGTCCTCGTACGACAGGTGCTCCAGTCCTCTAATCATCTTCGTAGCCCTCCTCTGGACTTGCTCCAGTACTCCCATGTCCCTCTTGTACTGGGAAGCCCAGAACTGGACACAAGGCTCCAGGGTTGAGGAGAGGGGGGAGGATCACCTCCCTTGGCCTGCTGGCAACACTCTTCCAAATGCAGCCCAGGATACTGCTGGCCTTCTTGGCCACAAATGCACCTTGCATAAAACATTATTGAAGTTACACTCTGTTGACAGTAAGACTTTTAAGACAGCTGTAAGATCAAGGATAATGATGTACTAGGTCATCATAGATAGTAATGTTCTTAATACTGAAGTAATGTAAATGCAATGTCTTAACAACAGTATAAGATACCCTAAGTGTATATTATTGGATATATGACCATAATTCATCTGTATACTGAAGCTGTGACAAGAGAAAAGGATGTCTTTGATGTTTTTCTTTCAGAGCCTGTTTTTCCAAGATGAGCTCTTCCATCCATCCATCATGTCATATTCCTACCAGTTCACAGAGGCTGTAAGTATTATAAAAAAAATCCTGCCTGAATGTTTACTTGATTTTAATCAACAAAGAGCACTATCTTGTTTGGATTCTTACGCAGTCATACTAACTACAAACTTGTTGTGTCAGTACATAGAAAACAGACCTATCTCTACCCTACAGCAAACATCAAGAGGGACTCAGCAATATTACTCAGGCAGCTAATGACAGGAAAAGGGGGAACGGTTTTAAACTAAAAAAGGGAAGATTTAAATTAGATGGAAATTCGGAGCAATACTTCACTCAGAAGGTGGTGAGGCACTGGAACAGTCTGCCTAGAAATGTTGTGGATGCCCCATCCCTGGAGGTGTTCAAAGTGTTCAAGGTTGGATGAGGCCCTGGGCAACCTGGTCTAGTGGGAGGTGTCCCTGCCCATGGCAGTGGGGTTGTAGCAAGGTGATCTTTAAGGTCCCTTCCAACCCAAGCTGTTCTGTGATCCAGTGATTCTATGAATACAGGCTCCCGGTACTGGTTTACGGGTAGCTCAGTGATCTGATGCCTGACAACTTCCTCCCTAGCTCCTTCCCGACATCGTTCCCACACATTCTTCTCCCAGCCTTCCTGTTACTCTCCCTTATGACAACTCCATAAACTGCCAGACCTTTCTATGAACCTCTTAAACTCACTAACACAGCGGAAAACTACACAAGTGGTTTTGCTGTGCTAATTTTTCACCATATTAGAGAGGTGGAGTGAAAGCTCAGAGGGGTCTGACAGGCTCCAGAAGCAGCACAGCAGGAGCAAACTTTCAGATGCAGGGAAGTTTGTAGGAACATGCCCCCTGTCTCGCAGTCATGTGTTGTTGAATCCCTTCCTACGTCACATGAAAACACACTTTTCTGGCTGCAGTACCACAAGCAGATGAACTAAACCAACAGCTCGCTGCACCAAAAAAGGACTGACCTTTCTCTCTGCCAGTTCCTCCCATTCTCACATGGGAATATCCAGCAAAGAAAAACAGGATGTTTCATTTGATTTGTTTAATTTGATTTTTGGGATGAGGCAACAACATAAAAGTAATGAAATTAGGAAAGGGCAATCACTGATTATTATATGGAATTTTGACATTGAAGCTAATTAAAATCCTGGGAAAAACTCATGGAGATTGGCTTGTAGGTCTTGTGAACAGCCACACTGGTGACAAAAGCACTGTAACTCAGTATGTGTGAAACTGGATTTGAAGACATGTTTTAAATGTACTTCAAAAAACACTCCTGCATCAGCAAGGGGTTGCTCTGAATAATCTACACGGTCCTTCAGTTTCACATAACATTAAGCTTACTACCATACCATGTGCTGAGTTAAATGTAAGAAACTGTGGTTAGAAACACACAGCTCCAGGAACAACAATAAATTTTGTGCAGTCATTTCAAACATTAACTGCAGTAATTCATTAACTACCTTCATTAAAAGGTCAACCGCTGTTAAATATATTTACCTCATGGATGTCTTTCATCCAGCTTGTTATGCCTTGAAAACTGTCCATATTTGTGATGTCATATACAAGCACAAAGCCTTGTGCTCCACGAAAATAGCTAGTACTAAGCGTATGGAAACGTTCCTGGCCAGCAGTATCCCTGAAAGAAACCATAAAAAGTCACCAATAAATGTATAAATAAATTTAAAATCAATGAATAAACTGTAGAACCTCTCCCTTCAAGAAAAATCACTTTATTTTCCAGAGTTGAACAAATTTTTAACCGTGTATGAAAGGAACAAGAGAATATAAGGATGGGAGGAAATCTGGGTGCCAGATTTCAAGTATATTCAGCAGTGAAAGAAATGCACTGAAGTTTATGCTGAGGAATACAGCACTACTAGGAAGGCTAAACCAGCAGCTGAAGTCTGAGTGTAACTTCAAGCTCATGACTTCATACACAGTTCAAGTTCACTTCTTTATACATTGTTAATCAGCAAGATGAGTACAACTCAGGTGGCAAAAAAATAAATAAATGTGGAGTACAAGCACTGCAGGAGTCAGATGACATCCTACATTCTGACTAGTACTTTGTAAACTGCGACACAAAGAGTGATCTGGTTTAGATGGAAGACAGGTATTTGGAAAGAAACGTAATATACTGGGATGCAGAGACTCCTACACATAATTATGCTTTAAGAAAGCTGCCAACAAGCCTTCAAGACTTTTGCATTAGAACCTGAGATGGAGTAACTGAATATCTAACACAGGTCAGATAATTCAGGTATACAGCTACTCCTTGAGAAGTTAAATACTGATAAATATAGATAACCGTCTGTATTGGATGCCTGTAGACATAGCTGTCTGCATTCCTAAATACCATTTAGAAAAGCCTCAAAAACAAACAAACAAAAAAGGAGTGTAGGTTCCCAAAGATTCATCTGAATAACTTTCTCTTGGCAGGCATTTGAGCCTGCATTTGTTGGGTAATGAAATATAACATTTTCTTGCTTTGTCACTTCCCTCAATGTTCCCATACAATTAAATATACTTAATATGGTTTGTAGATCTGCATTGTGTGCATGCTGGCAAGAGCAAAGTTTTATTGCTAAAGCAATCCAGCAACAACTCTCTTTTTAACTTACTTTAATTAAAAAGTAAGTTAATGCAAAAAAAAAGTTTAGCTAATGCAAAAAATATGCTCCCCTATCTCAAATAAAAATGTAAAATGACCTACTACATAAGAGTTGCACTTTAATGCAGGCATGCACATAAAAGCAGATGAGATTTTTCAAGTTGTAATGCACTTTAGTTGGCTTTCATTTGTGATATAAATTAAACTTACCATATTTGAAGTTTCACTCTTGTATCATTAAGCGTTATAGGCTTTACTTTAAAATCAATGCCTAGAAGAAAGAAGGAAATCTGTAACATTTCTCATAACACGGATTTCCTTTTGAAGAATGTTTCTTAACTCTAGTTATCATGCAATTTTGAACAGAAGGTGAAAAGGAACTGTATCAAACAAAGAATAACTAACCATATAAATTTAAAATGGAAGTTATAAAAGGAAATTATTCAGTGGTGAAGACAACTATGTGCCAATACATTACACTAAATGCAATGGAGGGGCAGGTCAAAGCAAAGGTGCAGATATTTCGAAACTACGTGTGCTTATTTCCATTAACAGACAAATGATAGGACAGCAGTTTCATAGCTTATGCACAATAATACTTGGCAAATACACTGGTGATTTCAGTTGTTTCCAATTTCATCACAAAGGCTATACATAGTTAGCAACAAATGCTTACAAAGCTGTTACATGCACAATGCCATTTTTCAGTCTTCAGTTCCAAATCCCTAAAAAAAATAATCTAGGGTTACATGAACAGGAATAGAAATTAGTTGCATTAGTTAAATGCAAAGACAAGCATACACTGGATTTCATTTAAATCGACAACTGTCTCTACAGTCTTTATCTCTGTGTATCCCAAATACAGATTGTTAATTCTAAAATCAGGCACTAGCACTTGAAATCACTGCTGAGTATCGTCTCTACATACATTACAGATCCTTCCTCAAATATACTTTCCTTATAATTTATAGTGTTTTATTATACTACTAAATTTGTATGACAAGTGTGGTAAATGACACCTGGATTTGTGGCTTGTTGAAGCTCCAAACTTAACATTAAAATCTGCTCGCTATCACCTGCTACCTTGGAGTGATGTATCTCCTCACTATACTGCTGAAATTTGAAGTACATTTCACTGATCTCTCTGCTCAGTTTTTTTCCCCTGAAAATTAACCAGGCAATTACATTAAGTTCATTACATTAAGTAAAGGTACGGCAGCATTGTGGTAGCTGGCCCTACTGCATTCTCCATGGTCAAGAATCCACAAGGCCAACATGCAGCTACTTAACCTCAGAGCTGCTCGTCACCTGTAGTAATGTCACTTGAAAGAAAGAAGGATTGCAAAAGCAGTATGATTTTAGGTTAGCACCATTGCACTGATTGCTACTGGAATCTGGCTGCCAAATTATTTTATCAAACGAAAGCATTTGTGGCAATAAAATAACGCAGTGAAGGAAATGTTCCCTTCTTTTTATTTCTGAATGTATTTTGCGCAAACCTTTGAAGAGTACATGCTCACATGCAAGAATCCAATGGTAGTAACATTTTTGTGTGCATGTGGCAAAAGAGTTTAAAATTATTATGATAATCATGTCCTTCACTTGATGAATTTTATTGAAGCTTCAATAGCAAGGGAAGATGAAATAATATAATTGGTATCTGTAATTAATATTACACAAAGCTTCCTTGATGGAATTAATAATGTTGGCTGGAAAGGTAATTTAAGCCAAATTTGCTCATGTGCTCATGTCAGTTGAAATTTAAACGTTACAGAAAACATTTGCTCCTGAAATTCACACGTTTTTGTTTAATTATCTGTATCACTTTTTACAATTGATGTTACAGCACTTGAGAAGGACAAGGCACGTACTGGGAGGCTGGAAAGTCACTTTCAAACAGTGCAAAAAAATACAGCAAAAAATTATACTCCAACTAGGGATTCCCAGACCCATAGGAAACAGTTTTTATTTGACATACACTTTAATAATAAATTGATATAAGATTTTTTTTTATTTATAAAAAGAGAAGCAGAGTGCTGAATCAGACTAAAACTTAATCTAAATTAAAATAAGGCATATTGACTTCTTAAGTCAACTTCAAAATTTATTGACCTAAAAGGTCAATGAATGTTAGTGAAAAACAGAAGTCAATATGTTCTGCATGCATGAATTGCTCATGTCTTTATATGAAATTTCATGCAAACTTAGCAAATTGAAAAGACAAAAAGGAAAAATGAGAAATAAAATGCCAAAGACAGCTCACAGATTTCAGATGCTTTTAGGCCTGTGTACTATACAATATGATCAACATAACGAAGCTAGCATTGATTACCGCTCTTGAGATGAACATTATTTGAATGCAACAGCTTGTACTTGGTTCTTCTGAGCTGTCAAATAAAACCAAGAATGGGTACACTGGGTACAAGCTCAAATTCTAGTTGTTATTTCCAAGTTTTATAGCCATGAGATTAATTTCTTTACTTGCAAAATAATAAAAATGGCCATATTAGGACTGAGGCACCTTAACGACAACTAGGTCTAAGAAGCATTAAAATAGTTATCCACACAGGAATTCAGCTGTGAATTGCACATCTTCTCCCTCAGTATCTATGAAACATCTTTGACCATGTGCAAAATCCTCTTCAGAGAGGTCTTCTGCAGCTGGCCTACAAAATTACAAAACGCTTTTCATCCCAATATAGCTGGCAAGGTCCTGATATAAAAGGCTCAAAAATACGTTTATCCAGATTAAAATATGAGTTTGAGCAACTCAGACAGACAGCAGTGTACACGCTGGTGCAGCTCCTAGCCAGTCATACAGCATCTTCAGCTTTCTCTGGGAAGAGATAAGGAGCTGGTATCAACTCCCAAGCTCCCAGTGAGATAAACATAACATGTTTACCTTTAATGTAATTCATTTTTGTTGATAAACTCTACTTTGTTTCCTTGTAAAGTAAGAATTGGGGCATCCACATACGTCAGAAATGGCTCTCTTACTCATACTGCATTGAAAACAAATGCATAAATCACTTCAATTTGCAATTTTACTGTTAGGTCTTATATTTTACTCATAAAAATCATTTTTTTTATATACATATGAGTATTTTTCATTTTAATATAAGCAAAAGTTGCCTTTTGGAGAAAAATTCAAAATAAAATTATCTTTTTTTAAAATCCTAAAATAGGAGTTGAACCACTTTCAACTATGAAAGTCTGGGGGGGACTCACACCTCTACAGAAGTTTTTCCCACAGAAAATCTGTGTCTGTGGGACCACAGCCACTGTAATCCAGCAAAATAAAAACCTTACAACCGGTGAGATCACAATCCTGTTCGCTTGTATGCAAAAGGGATTTTTTTGTTCGTAAACTTTCGCTATGACGTTATATGCAATGCCATCGTTTAAACAAAAGCATTTATTCTTTATAGTCTACTATTGCCTACGATTCATAATACAATGCATCTGCCTTATGATGCGTATAAGTTTAATTAGAAAACTGTAACTGCTTATAATTTACCCAAACTGCATAATTGAGGAGGAGGAAGGACACCCATCCTTGAGTGTCTGAGTGCCACATAAATTGCTTTCAATGAAAATTTACTATGGATGCTTTTCTTTTTTTCATTTCATAAAATACATTATTTTAGAAAATTTCACTACTGGAGCCTACTAGAAATTTTGTTTCCCTGAAATAACAGTTGGATTTTTTCTAGCAATACAAACCCATGAATCATGATGACAAAGAAATGAGACTCTCTGCAGCTCCAAGACAACCTTTAACTTCTGTGACTATGACCCTTGGCTGCTCTGGAAGGAGGTGACATACGATTTTGTCAGGAAACTCAGATGGCTGAGAAACCGAACAGCCTGGACAATCTTCCCTCTACTCTAATCAACGTTCCAGCTGGACAGGTAGGGTGAAATATCAATTAACATCAGGCGAGCGTTCAACAGGCTGCGTGACAGATAGGGTTCATTTGGCTGAGCTCGTGTGAAACAGGCATGCAAATGAAAACAGTTATTTTGATAGTGTCGAAAAAGAGGAAGAAGACATCGTGAACAAAAAAAATCTGAAATGTTGCGTCTTCTTCTTTTACACCATTACCAACCACAGCCATGCTGCAAAGACTCAGTTTTCTTGGTTGTAGCTGTCCTTGTGAGCAAGCAACTTCCACCTTCAACATCGCCACTTCGAAAGCCATCACCCAAAATTGTATTGATTTTAAAAGTCCAAACTCCAACGTGCCTCGTAAAATGGAATTAAGTGGGATGTTTCCAAAAATAACTTGAAAAATCACTTGCAGTTAGCAAATACTACATTTGGGTGATTCATTTATATTTCAGATAAAATACATGCTTTAGAAGTTTTTAAATAACTCAGGAATAAGTTTCAGGAACAGTAATAAAACTATATAAGGTTAATCTCGGTCCATAATGGTTATCAAACTGTTTCATCTTTGCTATCCTTTACAGTCTTTCAACCCACAACTGGGGAAATATATTCTTAATATCATGAATATGCTGGAGTTTTTGACTCTATGATAGATTGGATTTAGAGTACAAAAAAATTCCATCTCAAAATAATAATCTCAAGGTTAGGTATCTAAGTTCTAACAGAAAATGCATTAACAAAGCTGATGTTTATGATATCCACGACGTTTCTCACAGACATTCCTTAAGACTCCTTGTTAAACCTCCTATAAGTTATAAGGATCAATTTCACTACATTTCTGCTAGTTGCATTCTTCCCTTTTTGTCAGTGCTGGTTTCAGAAGATGCTTTGCAATAACATGCAGGAAAATAAGGGTGGGTTTAACTTAGTCAGTGCTCATGTGGACAAGTCAAGTAATTTCATATAAGTCCAGTATTCCCTGTTACAAAATAGGACCAACTGCTGCCACAGATACTACCTATTATTTATTGAGTTAAGCAAACTCTTTCCACGCTAAAAACTATATAGAGCCGTGCATGTTTGAAATATCGGAAGACACAACTTCTTGTGTACACTTTAACCTTCTGTTAAAGAGCACAGAAAATGGGTAAAAAAATAAATAAATATGGACATGAAGACTTTCAAAAACAAAAATTTCCTGCTCAAGAGACCTGTAAAATTTCTGCAAAAAACCAAAACCACCACAGCCATGCAGCACGACTTCGTGTTGACGACCACATGCGGTGTGAGGAGGGCCAACTTGCCACTCGCCAGGCACTGCGAGCCAGGACCACGGTGGCAGGGGACGGCTCCTGGCACCCAGCTTCTGTGGGGGTACGGGGCCGGCAGCACAGGGACACAGCCCCAGATCCTCTGGGTCTAGCAGGGCCAACTACTGCTGCCGCCTCAGCGGTGGCTCTGCTTTAATAACCGGGCATGCAGAATACGCAGACTTCATAATCACCCACAGTGGAAGCTGTCTTGACTTTATGCGGCCAAAATATACCAAAACAAAGATAAAAGCCTTCCTGTCAGGAAAGACAGAGGAACTGGGCATCTCCCTGAGGTTTGGAAATGCTCCGCAGGAGATAAGGTTATCTCTGTGAGTACCACAGCCGGGCCTCCATCAGGAGCCACGAGCGCTGGTACAGGACGGAACAAGTTGCCTTCCTAAGTCCAAAAAAATAAATAAATAAAGGAGAAAGAGCTCCAAATGTCACAGGTGAAGCGCACACAGGTGGAGCTATGCGGTTCTGGAGCCGGGACGCGTTTGCCCCCGGCAGGGCTGGGGCCGGGCAGCGGGGCGGTGCGGGGACGCCGCCTCTCCCCTCGGCCACCGGCACCTGCGGCCAGCCCCGAGGGGCCGGCAGGGCGCCGAGGGGCGGCGAAACGGGACCCGGGCCGGGCTCGGGGCTGCGGGACAGGCTCGGGGCGGGCGGGCACTCACCGATCGTGGCCAGGTAGGAGGAGGAGGTGGCAGCCGCGCCGGGCTCCGTGTACCTCCGCACGATGGAGGTCTTCCCCACGCAGGACTCCCCGGCCATCACCACTTTGACCAGCAGCGCCGGCTTCCCCGCCGCCGCGCCCTGCCCCAGCACCGCCATGGCACGGCCGGGCCCTGCGGGGCCGCGGCCGCAGCTCGGCGGCCACCCCGCCGCCACGGGGGCGGGCGCCGGCGTCCCTCCGCCCGCCGAGGCCGTCAGCGGCCGGGGGCCGAGCCGGGCCGCGAGGAGGGCCGGGAGAGGCGGGGAGGTCGGGCTGGGACCGAGCTGTCTGTGGTCATCCACCCCGCCCGATTTCGCCCCCGGCCTCCCTCAGTGCCCATCTGCCGGATTTCGGGGCCGGCCATTTGTGTGGTGCCTCCATCGCGAGGCTGGAGTCTGGAGCAGGACCGTGTTAAAATTCCTACCGATGCCACACAGCCTTACTAATGCTGGGCTTCAGGCACTGCCTTGAAACAGCATTATGAAATTCTGCATAGGTATTGTGATTTTTTTTTTGTTTGTTTTTCATGTAGTTTCACCACAGGGGATGAAAGAAGGAACTTTCACAGTGCCCTGTAACACTTCCTCAATGAAGCACAGAAATAAACAGTCTGGTTTGTCTTTACTTCCTAGCGTTAGAGACAGAGCTAATAACGTTGAAACAATTTCATCTCTTTCACTTTCAATTTGTCTGTCACGGTGACTTGTGGTATAAAGAACAAACATATACCTACCGTGTAGATTTGCTGTTTATGTCTGGATGTTTCAACTCCCATACTGTCCAAATAGTAAGGCCCTTAGCCACTTGCTGAACTGGTGTGGTAGATTTAGGAGTGGGACATGCTTTGAACTAAAAGTGCTAACAGCAGGTTACAAATATTTGTCTTTATCTAAGCCTGTACTAACTCCTCAGGCATTTTCATCTTCAATCCTTCAAGCAACCTGCAATCAATTCACGTATCACCGAGCATCAGGTTCAACACACTCACTTTTTGGGGAGGACAAATCAATGACTCTGTGAGCTCCCCAAAGCACAGTTTGGGAAGTCTTCTTATCAAAGGCCCCATCGGCCCCCTCTGAACCACATACAAACCAGCATCTCTGCTTGCCAGTATCAAACTGGTTCGCCACAAACCTTTAGGACTTTGTGGTAGCAGATTTCTAACGGGGAGCAACAGCTTGTTTCTTGATCTGTGCAGTTTCTGTGATTGCTAGAAGAATGAGAATTTATGCTATAATTATCAAATAAGCAGTAGGAAATGACTGATAAAAACAACTGCTGAGTTAGCTGGTCTTTTCAGGAGTCATTTTTGAGACATGACTGTGTAAAAAGCTACCACTGCCAAAGAAAGTATCAGTCAAAGTGTTTCCATTGGGGACAGAAAAATACTGTGTGTTGATAAGACATTCTTGAATGACATTTCTGGGAAAAGTCCTTATGGGATACTTTCATCTGGCATGGTCATATGATAAAAGCATTTGTGGAGCTCTTGTAGTACAATAAAGCTGCAAGTATGTGACTTGTTCAACAAAACGAAGGCTTGAGGAGAACAGGATTCCTGTCTATCAGGGATTAAACAATAAGGATGAGAAAAAAAAAAAAAGAAAAAAAAAGAAAAAAAAAAGCTGTTTAAACAAAAGGCAAATAGAATGAGTAGATACACAGTGACCATGAATGTGGCTGAACTAAAAAATATGTGGTTTCTAATGATATTACAGAACATTCTTTCAGCTGAGGTAAGCAGGAGGAAAAATCTTGATAGACGGAACATGAAGGGCCTATAAAGGACGTTATAACTGCCAGCAATAGGGGAAAACTGGACTTCAAGAACCAAAATACTTCCTATGAGAAACATCCCCTGCTATCTAAGCAGATTTGTAAAGTTCTGCTTCTTCATTCAGAGATTTGAAGCTACTGTTGATTGTCCCAGATCTGAACTATGGTGGGGTTCTAGCATCATGGATTGGTAGCTGTCATGGATAAGAGATGATGATGTCTATGGGGAATCTGTAACATGATTCTATGATTTATGGATAATTTAACATTTGCAATACCAGCTATGTCTCTGGCTGTGAATCAATACCACTTTGGTACCTCCACCTCCTGTCTGGCAGGGATTGGGATGGGAATTCCTCTGCCACCCTGCAGTAAAACTACCTTGCTGTGCATTATAGCAAATTTGCCCAGAAGCAGAAGAATTTAATCCACCTGTGCTAGATCTCTAGTTTGCCAGGGGCAGCACTGATCAAAAGTGAGGAATCTGTAAGACCACAAGTGCCTCTGCTAAATGGTCAGGGTGGCTAAAAGTGCTTCTACAGAGCTGCCCAGAAGTGCAGAAAGGTAGGGCCTTTCACCTTGGTTTCTGGATCAGTGCCTACCCAGCACCTCAGTTCAGTGGTGTGTTAAAAGCCTCCAGGCAAATCCTCCTGAGAATCGAGAACCGAGAATCGTTGAACAGAGCCGTGCCAGAAGCTGCCAGAGGGGCTGCAGAAGCAAGGACAAGGCTGGTGAGTGCTCTGCCATGTAGCCTGATGCACTGACATGATGCATGGCATGCCTGTGTGGGCAGCACATTAGTTTAGAGATATACCTGAAGACTTTGTCTTTATGGTGGAGCCTTCTCCAGTTCTCTGCCCTGAAGCTGTTGTCCACAAAACTGCCTTCTCCAAAGGAGAGTAATGCTGCAGCTGCCTGAAGCAGTTAGGTTTAGATGATAGCATGGACTGATGGTGTTAGCAGTGATGTTACGCTAGCTCAGCCTGTACCGTGTTGTCTGTCACACCAACCTATTTAAATTATCTCCAGAAATTTTGTACATTCGAGTGTTGATTTATGAGCAATATACAAGGCTGAATTCTAATTAATTTCTTAATGAACCGCCTAATGCCCAAGGTTACCATTGCTGTCAGTGGACTGCACTATAACTTTCCTCACATTCCTATCCACAAGGGGACAGTCTTTCCATCTCTTACCACCGACTAAAACAATTTAAAAGTTAGCTCCTTGAAAAGCTACCATGAAATGAATTAAATCTCATTTCTTTTAAAATACATGTTCATACCTTATAAAATGTTCCACATCTTTGTAAACTATGTGAAGTTACTGAATTTATTGAACTAGTCATAAGTAAAGTTATTTTAATGGAGCTAATGACTTGAAAATGAGTGTACAGCTACAAGACAATCAGTGCAAAGCACAAAATAAAGTTGTGATGATGTACTTTGAGATATCCTTGGAAAAGGATGTCTCTTCCTCTCATTCATCTCTTTTTCTGGACTGGTTACCTACATTTCTTTGACGCTATCTTTCCAATAATGTGATAAATAGTAATAATAACATCAGCAGATTTTTTAATAGAATTTTAATGGGAGAGCTTTTCATTTTAACACAGAAAAATGACTAGAATTATTAGAAATTAGTTTTATAAAGTGTTAGATTATCATGACATTGCTTTCATTTTTCATTAAATACTTGTGAATGGTTAGTCTAACTTTTATACATATGATATTTATATTTTTGTTTCTTATAGGAAAGGTTCAGTTTAGGATTATCTTAGTTTACTCCCATAGTAACAGCGGGCTTCTGGCATTTTCTCAGAATGCTTACACAAATTTTGGGATTCACCTCCTAGTTTGCCTTACTGTTTCCTACTACACAGAATGTGCACTAATACCAATCTCTTATGATGAGCCAGTGACTTGTTACAATAGCTGATTTTTAATATAGCTAAATGGCTGCAAAAGGTGGGCTAACTTTTCACTGCAGTTACAGAAAGTACTGTAACTTGCTCTGAATGTAGGGAGGAACCAGAGAGATTCAGCAGCATATTTCATGCAAAACATCCAGAATAATCTTGTCACTGAGCTTGCTTGGACATTCTTGCAAGATACCATTACTAAGGGGGAAAAAAAAAAAAAAAAAAGAAAGAAAAAAAAGGTGACTATAAAACAATAAACCAAGGCTCAAGAAACAGCAGCATTTGAGTACAGCACTGTTTTTGAAACCTAATGGTACCATTACAGATGCCACAGCCTCCTTAACAAAATAAAGCTTACCAAGTATTGCAAAGAGGTTAAATATTATTTCCATTTGAAATTATTTTGGTGTAATATTAGAATACTAATTCAATTAAACATATTAGCAGCATATTCATGTACTTTTCCCTGAGCTGAAGGTCTAAGCTAAAAATGGTAATGAGAAGAAAGAGCAAGGTTTAATTTGGATTTTAAATCCTCAGTTATAAGTCACTGCTCATACCAAGATTACTCACTGAATAGATTCTGTTAAGTGACAAAAGTGAAACTCTTTGGTTTCATTAGTGTTAAGATAAAATCACTTCTGAGTGGACAAAAGTGACGTAAATTATTCGTGTTAGGCAAAACAGGGTTCACTAATCCCTAAATTAAATTTCTGGGCCAACTGTAAAGTATCTTAGTTATCTAAGAGACAGGATTCATTCTTAAACTGGAGCATAATTGGAGTATAATGTTTAAGATTTCGTCAGAGAACAGTGCATCTCAGTCAGAATGACTCAAACGTGGGGTTACTGATGAAAACTGCTGAAAAAGTTATTACAATGGGATACACATTTTCTATAGCTTATGTCCTGTTTTGGAGTTGTAGGGTCTTTTCATTTTATTTTCTTTAATAATAGAAGTCATCGTTACTTGTTGGGTTAGCTTACTACACTCAGTTAGCCTATCTCTTGATACCTCCTGATTCAAAGTCACAGTTCTGACCTAGTGATCAGGACAGATATTAGCAGAACAAAATAAAATAATGCAAGGCTTACACCAGGGGTCCTGACCTCTTCAAAAACTCAGAATTTAGACCAAAAAAAAATGTTGCCCTCAGTCTTGTCTCAACACCATTGCTCTTGGGCCCACAAAAGTTGTTACTTACAGATATTTAGGGAATTGCTAATAGCAGCTTCAAGAACGGCTTTTATAGTTTCCATATTAGAAAAAAAGTAGTCTTTCTTCTGCAGCTCCTCTTGCAATGTATGATTTTTTAAAAATCTGGAGCAGCAGAAGGAATAGCTGCTTTAGGAGAGCATAATGACTGCCAGTTAATAAAAACCTGATTATACCTGAGGTTCACGCAGAAAAAAATCACAACATTATGATAGGTAAGGGCACAAATGTTATTTTTTTCCTTAGCTTGAGCCTGCCTCACCTGTAATATTGAAATATCAGGACGTGGTAAGTGAAAACTGAAACTTCTGACCAGTTCTGGTCTCTCAGTGATGGACAGCTGTCAGTCACTCACTCACTGTCAGCCTTGCTCACTGAACAGCCTGAGAAGTGCGAGCTTTAAACGAACACACTTCTTCCAGAGTCGCTTGGACTTCCCTGTTGCTCTAAACCGTGCTCTCTGTGGGTCATTGGTTAGTTATCTGTCAAAAGATTTTCAAAATCATTGTTTAGTGTTACATTTCTAAATTAATTTATAGGAACCTCAGAAGTTATCTAGCTGCACAAATGCTAAATGGAAGCTGCTGGATCCTCAGAAATTCTGTAATTAATTTTGCTGCCTACATACAGCTTTAGAAAATAACCTATTAGAAACTAATTCTTTAAAAAATGTATTTACCAGAGATTGCTAGACTTTTATTGGATAGAAACGTTTGAAATTTTCCATACGGTAGGTTACCAATAATTATCTCTGCGCAGGTGCTTCCTTGAGCAGCAAGAGCAGCGTCTCGGAGCAGCCAGTTGCCCATCGTCAGGAGTGAGCTGCTCCAGCAGCCGCTGCGCAGCCCTGGTGAGCACTTCCAATTACACACTCGGGAGTTCCCACACCACACCGCACCGCTGATAAGTCTTTCGGGTGTCTCAAGCAATATATGTACCTCTCATATATATTATATCATATTTGCTTTTTTTTTTTTTTTTTTTTTTTTTGCCACTAGGAATATCATCAGAGCGCATGTAAAACCACACAAAAATACAAGGAGTATTGACTGGGGTGCCTTCCTATTCAAGTGGCCAGTTACCATATTGGAAAAGGAAGTAGGGTTTCATAGGACTTGTCCTTGGCAAAACTAGGTTTTCACCCCTAAAAAAATATTTATCCCGGTCTCTTGGGTGTTGAAAGTGGGCCAGTTGTCTATAATTTTGCATTTTCACTCTTAGCCTTTTTTTAGATATATACTTTGCCCATCTCTGGGATGTGATTTAGCAACTTCTGTTTTATCCAAGTTTCTAGGGAAGTTACTTAGGTTGTTCCTCCTAAGGCCTGCACTCTGTTCTCTGTATTTAATAAAATTTAAGTGTTTTGTTACACATTACCAAATAAGCATTTTGTGACTCTTTGAAACAAAACTTGAAACGTATTGCAGTAACAACAGGGTTCATTTGGAACAACCAGACCTTAAACATTTGGTGAGTGCTAGTTTTGTGGGAGAAAATATCTTTTCAGAGAGAAATGCTAACATGATTATTTGATGCAGGTCTTCTTTGGGTATTTCCAGGATCATATTCATCTTGAAAATGATTGATAAGGAAACTACTACAAGAGAAAACTCAAATACAACTATTTAACTAATACTGGTGAAACTGTGTGTTATCATGATAAATTGATAGAAAAGTGGTTGAGGTTTCCACAGAACATTTATGGGAGTATCACAGGCCCGATTCTTTACTCTGTAATTCCAACTTTATTAGATGGTTAAATAAATTATATTGGCTCCAAAGTAATGGAAGACACTTTCTAGGAGAAGTACTGCTGCAAAACTTTACAAAATACAGTTTATTTGTAAGGCAAATGAATCTGAGTAGTTAAAAGAGTTAAATGCAAGGAATTCAGCCTTGTTCTGTAATAGGCATGCAGTGCACATTAATATTGTCTCCTCGGTGTTTAGAACGTGCTCAGGTCTACAAGAAGAAATGAACACTTCTCGTGATTATACAGTTTACGGGCTGAAACCCAGAGACAAGGGGCTGTGGTACCTTCGAGACAAAGCTGCGTGTGTGTAAGAGCGGAGCAGGTCAGAGCCAAGCGAAGCACGCTGGCCACATCCAGACATGCGGCTGCAGGAAGGATGCAGGGGAGATGAGAGCTCAGCGGAGCAGAAAGCCATAAGGGCTATTTGCCCTTGATTATTTCAGAGGGACCGGGAAGTGTTATTAAAATATACATGTGTTATTAACGCGTTCCTCTGGCCATAGTGAAAGCAGTGATTATTTTAGGAGAGATTTGGTAGGTGAGTGGCTTAATGAACTGGAGAAAGGAGAATATTTTGCATAGAAAGTACTGTTAGCAGTAGAATGGAAAGGGTTGTGAGAACAGGGCAGGTTAGAGGCACTGACCAGTTCGGTGGAGGCAAAGTCAAGAAATCAAAGCTGATAAACCAGGGAGAGTTCCTCAGTGTGTTCAAAACAAGCACTGCAGTGATCACAGTGACAGGCAATTTCAGCTGATTGAAGAGAAGTAATATGAATAAATGAAAGATAGGAGGATTTCTGTAGCCAAAGTGAAAGACAACTGAGACAGAGAGAAATACTTTA
This sequence comes from Anser cygnoides, assembly GCF_040182565.1. Classification (NCBI taxonomy): domain Eukaryota; kingdom Metazoa; phylum Chordata; class Aves; order Anseriformes; family Anatidae; genus Anser; species Anser cygnoides. The sequence goes on from NC_089874.1 coordinate 117,868,789, forward strand.
GTTACAAACAGGAAGGATTGATTCTGATACTTCATAGGGAAAGAAATAATGCTTGCTAATTTCTCAGCTATATGGATAGAATTAGAAGACTGATGTACAGAAGGGGGAGGCATTCAATAGTCTCACAACCCAGCATTTTCAGTGACTTCCTGATCTTTTTCCCTCTTCACACCCTCTCCTCTTTCCTTCTTTGCCTACCTTGTCTTTTCCATCCCCACTAAAGGTACTACCTCATAGGAGTTTAAAGCATATTAAGTTCATAGTATAAGAGATGCAGAAATAAAAAAGGAAAAAAGCTAACAGTTTTATACATTTCTTGCACTCATCAAGAAGTTTATGGCAATACTGAGATTTTTACGACCTCAAGTTGCCCTAGTTGGGCTTTATGGACATTTCAAAAAGCAAAGTTAATTTAAGGTACAGTATGAGTAATCTATAGCCACATGAATCCCTTTGACTCAGACAACTACAGCAATTTATTTATTTCAGCAATTCAGTTTATTTTGAGCTTATGCTGATGTGTGTGTATTATAAAAGATAGCTTAGGGCTAAAATTATGCTTTATTTTGGTTGGCACATTGAAAGTTACCTCCCATATTTATCTCCCATTATCTCCTTAAATGAAAGTATCCTGGTAAACAGCATCACTGCCTGTCTTCGTGCCTGCTCTCAGTTTTTTTTCAGCTAATTGTCCTATGTCTGACTTCCAGGTAAAGCTGGCCATGAGAAGCAAAATCTGAAAGTGCTCTTACTTATGCACCTGAAAACATCAGCCTAACAATCACCTATCCTGGTCTTTTCTTGTAGAAAACAGGTCTGCTGACGACTTTGCCACTGGAATATTTATTATTTGGGGGGGGTCGGGGGGAAGGAGGGGGGAGGGAGGGACGGAGGGACAACAATCAGCCAAAGAAAAAAATAGTGGAATAGTTTTTATTTGATTTTTAGATGACTGTTTTCTGATTTAATGGATGCTGCTAGTTTTACACTTGTTTTCACCAGTTTGACTGTATTTTGCTGTATATCAAAAGCACACAGGGTTATGGCTAGACCTTTGTTATGTATCATATAAATCTATTTAAGTGAATAAATAAATAAACACTGCCACAATGGAGTAAGAGTGAAAGATTGCATTGATGCTATTAGGAATAAAAACGTTTTGGAAGTACCACTATCAAATCATCTGTGAAAATGCAATATAGGCACATGCACACACAGCACCTGCAGATTTTTTTCCTTCAGATAAATGTCAAAAATGCAGAAGTCCACTTTCATTTGAATAACTGACATGTTCTTCAAACCCACAGACTGCTTGGCAGATAGCAGTGCATCTTCCATTAATCCTTAAAAATTTAAATATCAGCTTATTTAGCATTCTGAAAGCACAGTAAAGAACAATATGAGTATTCAATGCCTAGATCGTATAAGGTTCTTCCTAGAAAAGACTGCTGTAAGAATAAGGCTAAATCAGTATCAGCTAAATCTGTGGTAGATAATGTAATTTATGTTGCTATGTATCATGTTAACGACTCCAAAACAATGTGCACATTATATTTTTTTCATTTGCAATTTAGGATTCTCAGCATAAGAGATGCAGAGACAAGGATAACCCATGTTTTCCATGAGAGATTCATGGAAACTGAAAAATAAGGTCTTTTAATAGTTCATGATAACTGTTTTTCTTGGCTTAAGTGTAGGTTTTAAAAAATGGTGCTCATTGTTTTGCTTGTAGTTCTTTCATGCATGGACAATCGTGCTGATGATGCATTTACTTCAAGTGAATTTTCCAATTGAAAAAGTGCTCTTGAGTAGTTTAAGTACTATGAATCACCAAAAACTCATCTAAGTCCCATAAAAGCGCTGGCTGCAAAAACCAGCCCTGAAAAGAAGACATATTGGGATTGTTCTGCATGATTCAGCTAAACAGAAATATATTTTGTCGACACAGAAGAATTTGAAGAATTTGACAGTTCTGTAAAAATGAAATTATAATCTGCTAGAAAGACAGAAATTAACTCTTCTGGAACCCCCTGGTTATATCCCTTGGTCATTCCTCACTGGTCTGAAGCAGAGATTCTGGATGTGAGAACTTCAGCCCTTGAAATGCAGCATTTGTGTGGGATATATTTCATTCCTCATGTCTTTCTCTACTTTTTAATTTGGTATGGTCTCTCTTCTTTTTTATTTTTCTTTGGCTTAGTCCGATTGTTGGAAGTCTTTTTTTTTTTTTTTTCTGTGATCATTGCCTGCACCATTTGGGCAACTAATATTTCTGAGACACTGTCTGGTTAGTATGAATGCAATTTATTTATTTCATATATGATAGTATTTCCACTGAAACAACTTGGAGTCATAGGTAGTTGTCAGGGAGACATTACCGATTTTCAAGTTATTATTCAATTCTTTTGTAATTTTTACTTAAGACTACCTTTGGAAGCGGATAACATTAGTTAGTAAATTATAGCACTCGAGCCTTTCAAAAACGTAAAATATTTATTAATAATTTCAAAATGTTAAGCTCTTGGCTTAGATTTTTTTTTAAAACTTATGTTTGAACTTATGTTTAAACTTATGCTTGAATGTTTAAACTTATGCTTAAAGTTGCAACTTTAAAAAAGCAATTTAAATATACCGAGAATTTTTTAGAACTTGGTGAAGCTTTCTGTCCCTTGGATAACACTGTGTTACCTCAGGTAAGCCACGCAAGTGCAGGGGCTTCCTCGTGTTTGGAGTTTCTGTCAGGGAAAGGCCCTGGGGCCTGCATCCAGTCACAGACTGCTGGGCCCATGAGGTGATCCTGTCAGGGCTGAGATGGTCGCGGTGGTCGCAGCACGTTTTCTGCTTGCCATCACTTATCCAGCTGTAGGCCCTTTAGTGCCAGTGCCTGGGATGGTGAATAAGTTTATATACATATATATAAACCCGTCCCTGGGGGTGTTCAAGGAAATGTTGGGCCTGGTGCTTAGGGACATGGTTTAGTGGGTGACATTGGTGGTAGGGTGATGGTTGGACCAGATAACCTTGAAGGTCTTTTCCAGCCTTAATGTTTCTATGATCACCTCCAACTTGCCATGGTGAGAGACAATGATTTTGCCCGCATGCATCCACAGCAACCACGTTCGTTTTAATTCTGTTTCCGAGGTAATTTGGATACCACATTAAGATGTCAGTGGAATTTGCATGAGGGGTGCCACAGGAGCTGCCTGGGCACCAGCCACCAGCCCCTTCCCTGAGCCACCTCTGTGACAAGACTGGTTGTGCTGATGCTTATGAAAATGAAGTGAAACAAAACAAAACAAAACAACTAGAAATTATGCACCTACAGCATGAGGTTTTGCCCTTTCTAACTCATCACCTCTGACACCCAGTAATGATGCGGCCAGAGCTAAGAGCAAGACTGTGGCAGTGACTGCAGGGTTTTGTCAGTGAGGGGAAAAGAGTTGTCTCAACCCAGTTCTGCAGGCTTGGTGTTCCTCAGGTCCTGAAGTGCAGTCCCACAGAAAGGAAGTGCTCAGTCCTGAAGCACTGGTGCCACTGCAGGGACTGGGAAAGTCCTCTTGTGCAGACATAGCCTCAGGCAATCACGAAGCCTCTGATAGCTGCCATCAGCTCCACTCCTGTTGCACTAAGCAGGGCAGGTGGCAGGAGCATCCCTGTACAACACAGTGCTCTGAGGGTTTTGATCCATGCTGTGCCATCACAGGGAGCCCAGGTGGGCCACAAAACCCACATGAGACAAGGAGCCTGAGCTCACCAACCATGCTGAGCCAGTGGCCACCCCAGCCTTGAAGAGAGGTTGAGTACCAGATGGTTCAGTGCAGAACTTTTCCACAGGAGTATTTTCAAGCCAGTGTTTGTTGTATCCAGGAAAGGCCTAGAGGAGGCTTTGGAACTGAAGAATGTGGAAATTTGGCTGGGTAGTTACAGTCCCAAATTCTGGGAGTTTGGTTACAATTCCTTGGGAATCTGGAGTAAGAGTGTCTGAAATGTCCTTCAAGGGTGAAAGAAACTTGAGAAAATTTAAACATTTATCCCATATTTTATTATTTGGTAAATAAGTCAGTTAGCCTTACTTTGAGTATTAACATTCTCATGCTGTTCTTTGAAATAAAACACTCTATGAAGGTGAAATGTAATTAAGTAGCTCACACCCTCTGATGAGCTATTAGAACAGTAACTGTAGAATAAGCAGGAATAAATAAATAGTCTTTTGGCCTCTGCAGCTTCTTGAGGAACATAGAAGATGTCTTCCTCTTCCCCACTAAAAAAAGTAAAAAAAAAAAAAAAAGTGTTGGGGGAAGATATGGAGGGGAGGAAAGCTATATGAACATGAATGTTTAGTACTCATTGAAGAGACACATAACAGAGGATGCATTTATATTACAAAGTGAAAATGATCAATGCTCAGTTCTAACTCAGCTTCATCATCTTGAAGACATGCCTCTGTTAAGTACAAGTTCTGTTTTAAATCAAGAACATTTGCTTTGATTTACAGTTAAAACAAATCAAGCTTCCATCCAGGTCTACAACCTGCCTCCCCCTTCCTCCTCTCCTCCTGCAAAGGCAAAAGAGTGATTTGGCACAACATTTGAAATATTGATCAAACAATTAAATGTTATTTTGGGAGAAAAAAAAAAAAAAGGTGAGAAAGGCCCATATGGATTGTTCTGCAAAACTCCTACAGTGGGGCGCACAGATTGTGCAACTTTGTGACAAGCTCACTTCCCTTTTCAACATAAAACAAAGAACTAAGTTTGCATTTCTAAAACGTTTCTCTTTGCAGTTTGCCTGTTAAGTTTGAATATTGGCACAGAATATTCAAACAGTATCAAACTAATGTTTTTGGAGAGATTTTTTGTTTGTTTGTTTGTTTGTTTTGTTATCCTTTGGTGGTTATTTGCACATCAAGAATTTTGAGGTCACTGTTAGGACTTTCTGAAAGTAGAATGGCCAAGAACTATTTTTTGTGCTGTCCAGTCACGTGCATATTCCCTCTTTCCTACTCTGCACAACTCTGATTACACTGTTTTCACAGCTGCCTCATCTGTCATCTCCCAACACCCTTCCTGAGGTTTCCACCCTGCTTATCATGACAGCATTGTGCTTCACAGGGCCAAAGAGGTGGGAGAAGCCAGGATGGGCGACATGAGGGCTGGAAGGAAGGGGAGGATGCCATGCAGCTGAGCCTCAGCACTGATACCTGACGTGCTCCTCTGGATGAGCAGGGGCTTCACGGTAAGCGTATGATGGACTGACATCTACATACAGGACTGTAGTTTTGTATTCCCAGTCTTCCTGCCTGAGACTTGGTTTGTCACCTGTTCACTGTCCTGCTTCACTGCTTTTCTTCTCCACTACACAGGCCTGTTCCCCAGCACCAAGTATGGGGAACAACTGGTCAGTTAGAGGGAGAACTGAAGCAGACTGTGAAACCCGACTCTGTGGTTGTTTGCAATCTGCAATTGTTTGTACTATGTTAGGGGCATGACTTTTCTTAAATTAAATCAAGATCTGAGAAGTGACGTACCCCAGAGATGACTTTGTAATTTCGAGTTTGTGGCTGTTTAAGTTGAGGAACAAAATTACCCCAGACTGCTTCAGGTTGTGGCTAACCAAAGCAGTGCTGACAAGTCAATGGTGGTGCTGTGGTTGTGGAGGCTGAGGCAAGTATGGCTGTAGTTTATCCAGAAGTGTTTGTCCACAATATTTTCTCTGAAATAAGAGCAGTCAGCACTGAAGGAGTGCTTCAAAGCTCTTCGGGAGCCACATGTAACACACATTACACAGGCCGTAAGAGTATGTCAGCTCAAAAGAGTACTGCAGAGAGGCTGACCACATCTCACCTTCCAAATAACCTAGAGGTGAAAACAAATAATGAAGCATGTAGCAGGTAAGTTACATGGGATAAGCCTGGAAATGATAAATACAAGATTTATCTTTAGAAAGCAGGGAAAGGAAGAGCCAGAGACTTATAGAACAAATAATCAAACTAGCTGCAAAGACAAATTGGGTTATTCAAGTATACAAATTGTACTAAACCAGCCTAATTTCCTGCTATGACGGGATAACAAGACTTGTGTATTAGGGAAGAAGGAATAGAGTCCATAAATCACAACTTTGGCGAAGCTTTTGTAATAGCTACATATGGAATCCCCTTGAGTATGTAAGGGAGATATGGTCTAGATAAGTCAGTTCTAAACCATTCTGAAACCTAAAGGGTATGGTTATTAATGGTTCACTGCCAAACTGGAGCCTGGTTCACAGGGGAATATCCCAGAGGTCTGCCACGGACCTGGCAATACTGAGTTGAATACTCATTCAGAATAAATTTCAGTAACAGCATTGCTGGTGAAATAAAGAGCATGCTTGCTAAATTTGCAGCAGACAGCATGCTGAGGGAGCTGCAAACACTTTGAAGGGCAGAATTAGGATCCAGACTGTACCTGACATCTTGGGGAAGGTGATAAGAAAAAAACTGCATAAGTTCATAAGGAAAAACCCTACTCTTATCAAGGAAAATTTGCACTCCGAAACCATAAAAATGGGAATGACTGACAAGGCATAAAAGCCACAGAGAAAATCTTGAATTTAAAGATGCATGTTGTGGGAAAAAGTTATATATTGTACTGGCCTGTATAAAATAAGGCACGTCGTCTACAACATAAATGAAGTTTTCTTCCTCTGCTCAGTACAGGTGTGGTGTCAGCAGGAGAATGGTGTCAAAGTGTTTTAAATACCCTTACAGAAAGATGCAGGTGAAGTGAGCTGGATCCAGCCATTTTCTTTTTCTCTCCTCTAGATTCAATGACAAAATTAAAGGAACTGGGCTTGTTCAATCTAAAGAGTAGAGAAATGAAAGCAGACAAATTAACCATCTTCAGAAACATAAATGGCAAAGAGGGCAGGAATAACTTCAAAGAGGACAAACAACCTGTCAACAAGTAGTAAAGAGTCTACAATGCATCATGAGACATTTACTTTCAGTATTGGGAAATGTCTGAGAGCTACAGCAATGAGACAATATTATACATTATCTAGGCAGATGCTGGCATCATCATTTTTAGGATCTGTTTAGAAAACATTGCTCAGGAAAGATATAATAGTAATAAGAATATAATAATAGATATAGCTGATGAGTGGATAGATGGCCTTTCCAAATCCCTTCCTGTTTGTGATGACTCTATAAACGTGTTGGATTAAATATCAGTGTAATAAAAGCAACTCAAAATAATCTTCAGCCAACAGATGTGATAATAAGATTTCAGTATCCCAATTTCAATGTTGTTCTTTCCTGCCCTCAGGAAAGCAGGGCGGGACTGGCCCTTGGCATAAGGGCCTGTCTAAACCATCAGATCGCTGAGACCAGCAAAACAGCACCGTCCTGCTCTGTGTCTTGCTTACTCCTCAAAAGTCAGGCTGGAGAGAGTGAGGTAGCTAGACTAAGTTCATGTTGGGGTGAAGGACCCTTTCCAGGAGCATCATCTCTATCCTCTGGAAGAAGAAGGATTGGCAACACCTTGGCTCCAATCCAGCACTACCCTGTTCTTTCCCCTTACTTTTTCTGAGGCAGGAGTAGAAATGTGCTTGTATTTTGCTCACCCTGTTGAGGAGCCTGTGCCATCCTTGCAGAAGAGAGATACCAATCCCAATAAACTTTCTGTGACTATCTCAACAGCACAAATTTTAGTAATTCTTTAGCTAAAGTCACCTTTGTCTGGGGAATACAGACATCTCAAGAGAGAATTTGAGGATGTATAATGAAGTCCTTGTGATCATCTGTTATAAGCCAACTGGATTGTGAATTGTAGATAATTGGATGCACTGATATAATGAGCTGAAGACCCATGTGACAATTAATAATTCTATCTAAATAAAGTTCTAATTCAATATTTTTGGTAATATAACACTAAATGTAATAGAAGAAAATAATATCTTCCCTCTCAGTTTTTCATAGATGAGTTAGAGTGCAAACTCCTGCCTGCATGCTTAACCTGACTTCTGCAGAACTGTTGGCAAGTATGTGATCGAAAGTGGATGGACAGGCACGGACTTACAAGGGACACTGACAGGTGTCAGTACAATAAGGTAAGCACATTCTTGTGCCCTGTAATATGTCAAGAGTCATATAACCATATAGCCCCTTTGCATTTCCCCTTTTGATCGGAGGTGCAAGTCTTCATACGTACAGTAAACTTACTTAAAGCCTAGCATCACTAAACAGTGATCCTAGCACCTCTCATCGCTAAATAAAGTGAAGGCTTTTCAATAGAGTTCTCTCCTCTCTTCTGTAGCCACAAACATGGTTCATGTTTGTAGTGCAGTAATATGGGACTCCTTGGGTCAGAGTATTGCAAAGAGGGATAAAAAAGGAATCCGAAGCTTGTGGTTCTAGTGGTTCCCTGGTGGAATCACAAGAAAAAGAGTTTGAAGCCTGAATAAATTTTAAGTTTTTGAAGTACCTACTTGGTGATTAAAGATTTCAGGTCTTCACTAAAGCTTTGGATAATATTTCTAACATCAAAACTCTCTGAGAAAGATGGATATGTAATGGATCAATAAGAGGAATGACTTTTGCATTGCCAACCTGTGCTTTACAGTCACATGTTAAAGATGAAGTGGAGATATTTTCTATCAATCCATTGCTTTTGAGAAATTGCTTGGCCTCCACTGAGTCACTTATCTTTGCAGCTGTCCTATCATTAATAATTATATGTAAATAATATAGATGCTTCTCTCATGCAAAAAGAACCCCAAGAGCACGTTAAGCCTCTCCAGTACTCAGTTCCCATCTTCTGTCATTTTATGTGCTGTATAAATAAATTCTGTTCCACATAAAGACAAGGTTGAACACATACAGTCCACGATTCAAAGATGATCTGAAGTGAATCCTTCGCACCCACGAGTCCAGCTCTTGAACAGTATTCCTTCCAGCAGACTCAGGTCACTTGCTGAATTACTAATAGCATGATATTATTTCTCCTGGCAGATCTGCACCTGGGCATGCTGGAAGGCAGGACACATCAGTGCTTGCTGCTGGTGCTTTCTGAATGGCCACAAGGAGCCCGTGGTAGCTGCGGTCCCACCAGACAGCATGGGAGGGGGACAGGGCAAGGAGGCAGCAGCAGGAGGTGAGTGGAGAGAGGAAGGGAAAAGGCTCACTGCTCCCCCACCTGCAATCCCTGCTGGGCTTTAATTTGCCCTCAGCCCTCAGGCACCCCAGATTTGCTCCTAGTTTGTAGAACCTCCTTGCTGCCTCTATCTGCAGGAGCCTTCAACCCCATTGCTCTTCTTCCATCCATCACCACCCCTCCTGCATCAGGCAGGCAGCAGGCACCCTGCGACTGCCTGCTCTGTGGGTGCCAATTAGCAGCCATCACTTTCCACCTATGCAAAAGGTAAGAGAAGGAGCAACACCACAGCTCTTCGCTGAGCACAAGTTCAAAGCTGTTCTTTCCAGGGAAACACTTAATGAATCAAAATCTCAAGCAGGAGAGACAAATTATAGCAGAATGAATCATATTGCTGTGAAATTGGTTCAAAATTGCAAAGAAAAACAACACAAAATACGAACACTCCTTCTTAATTCTAAAATAAGGGATTCATATTATGAAGGAAGTTTAAGGAGCTATTTAAAATAGGGCAAGGTTTTAAGTCACCTGTTACCATTGAGAGTTTGGTGACTCCACCTTCTGAACAGTTAACTCAAGTCCAGGAGAAGCGCGTCAGCGCCTGCATTAACAAGACCTTATTTAGATAAAACACAGTCTAACCACCACTACTTTGATCTCTTTTATATGTTTATTTAGACTTGAACTTGTGCTAAATGCAGAACTGGGAAAATTTTAAGTGCTGAGTCAAGTTCATAATGAGGAAACTAACAAAAGTTGTAAAGAGGAAGAGTTCTCTCTATTGTTCCTTTGCAGTAAAACTTTTCGTTGACTTACAGTAAAGACTAAATGATGTAAACGATAAAGAGTATGTAGCACTGCTGTTTTGTGGCATGGCTGGGTGGGGACAATGCAGCTGGTGCACAGAGACTTCTTCATCCTGCGGCTGCTTCCACCTCTGTCTTTCCTTGTGCACCGTTCTGGGGTGATGGTCCCTAAACAAAAGTGTCGGTTTCCACAGCAAGCTGGTGTCTGAGGAGCAAGGCATTTCACAAGGCGGTGGTGGTGCTCCAACTCTCTACTCTACACCCTGGGGACTGTTTTTTGTGGAGCAAAAGGAGTTGCCCTGTGCCCAGAGTAAGGGCTTTGCCCTGTGCACAGCAGCTCACCGTCCTAGCTGATATCTGGGTCCTCCTATTCTAGGAAGCCAAAGCAATATTGCTCTCCACTGGTCCTGAAACTAGTTTAGCTGCTAATGTAAGTAAGTTGGACAAGATCATTGTCTGTCCCATCAGGGACACTTTGGAAAGCCAGGCTGGGGTTCCTGAGCCGTGCTGGTGTTGTTCTGTCTCTGCTAGGAGCTCTCACTTTTCAGCACCAGCTGCAGCAGGGGCTGTGGCATGGTAGCGTCGCCGGAGTGGGCATCCACGCTCTGCAGGAGGCTTTTGGTCAGGGGATTTGTTGCTCAGCTTCTGCTCAGAGCAGGTGGGAGCTTTGTTCAGAGTGAGCTCCGCAATTGTCCACCATGAGCATCCCTAGATAATGGATTTGCTGTCATCAAACAACAGTGACCCTATCTCAGGAAAAACCTGCAGATCCCCCTAACACTTCAGGTCACTAAAGCCTGCAGTATTAAGTACGCCTTCATTTTCATGTATTACGTCTGCTGATCCTCACTGGTGGCAAGGAGGAGGTGAGAGCTTACTTACAAAACCTCTGGCCACACCCCGCTGGCACCGGCTCTGAGGCACAGAGCAAGGCCATCATCAGCTTCGGCTCTGTGCAATTCCCGAGTAACACAAAGGAGAATCCATCCATCCACCCACCAGCATCCAACAGCTGCATGCTAAGAGCAAGGGAGGTGAAATATTTCCCATGTTGTACCGGCGTCTTTCACTTGCCTGCTGGTGACACTGGGGAAGCAGCTAGATAGGTATTTCTGGGATGGTGATCCACAGTGAAATGATTAGCTGTCCGGGCATTTAAGTGGTCACAATTAGGCTTAGGCGTCCTGAGAACAACCCTTGGAGATAAATAATAGAAATTCACACCTACTACAGTTGGTCCTACAGTTTTTCAGCCTATTTGGAGGCAGGCTCAACGGGAGAGTGGGAAATTAGTGTGTAAATCTTCTTGAGAGCCTTGGGCAGTCAGCACTTGTCCTAAGGAGCTCTGGCAGTCGCTGTCTTGGCCTCACTCATTCAGTCTTTTAACCTGCTGTTCCCAGCATCACCTCCTTGAATAAAAATGTTCCTGCCTTGCAGTGCATGCTTCCCTGAGGGCTGCTCTTCTAAAGACCAGCAAATCTTACTTCCATCCTAACATGGATGCCTGTGAGTATGGCTTGGTACACCTAGAATATCAGTGGGAAATAAGTTCAAGACCGCAGTGGCTGGTTGAAGCACAAAAGATTTTAATCTCAATACCCTTACTGGAAATTACCATACGTAAGAATAACTTCTTTAATTCCCTCCATCATTTTTTTTTTTTCAGTGGAGTTTGAAGAGATGCATGAGAGCAGCTTGGACTCCAGAGAGGTTTCTTGCAGAGTTGAGGACTTAATTTGAGAATAATTTCCAGTAAGTCACCAGGAAAGATTATGAGCTGTGAGGTCTTGCAGGATATTAAGAATTATATCACTCCTTCCAAAGTTATAAGCAAATCCTATGTTGGTGTGATAAATAACCCCATGGTTAACAAAAGACAGGGAGCAACAAATGTCCTTGCAAACTAGAAGAGGTCTGTTTTCCAGACACTGAGGTAGTGAGAGCTACAGTTGTTGTTCTAATGCTGCTAATGGGCGACAGTATGCTAATTAGTCAGATTAACTAAGCGGGTGAGTCATGCACTAACCCTTCTTGAAAGAAAGTGCCCATTTTGAGATGCTAAATGAGAACATAAATGCAATCAGGCATACAATTCTTGAAAGATAAGACGAGTGCAGACCTGCTTGTTAATGTAGCCAGTGAAATTAATTCTGTTTTGAAGAGGGGTGCACTTTTTCATATTCAGGGTTCATTTTAATGGGAAAGGGTACAAAACCTTCAGATACATACAATGCATTTCACTCAGGTCTAAGTGTCTTTAATGACTTAACATTACAAAGATATTTCTGATATTCTTTGCTGTGTTTGCACCTTCAGAAAGTTTTTTTTTTTTTTAATTAGAGGCATTCAAATGTTTCAAATGAAGACAAAACTATAATATCTGAAAAAACACAAAGCCCTCTCAGCCATAATTGAGGCAAAAATCTTAAAAATGTTTATTGTGAATGCTCAAGACCTTATGCCGCATAAGTGCTGTCTCCCCACATTTGAAGAAGTGGCACTGATGTGTGCAGAGACTGAAGCCATGGTATGGTCACGGTGCTGGGGGCGAAAGGTGGTGACTGCCACCCCACAGGGAGGACTGGGTTGTCCTTCTGTGGAGGAGGTTGGTGCTGTTTTTTGGTGTGTGAGATCCATCCTTTCTTGGTGGCCACCGACTTCATGCATGTTAGCCTATTGTAAACTTTATCTTCATCACTCACAGAATCTCAGAATGGCTGAGGCTGGAAGGGACCCCTGGAGGTCACCTGGTCCACCCCCCTGCTCAGTCATGGCCACCCAGCGCAGGGTGCCCAGGCCCATGTCCAGAGTGGCTTTGGAAGATCTCCAAGGAGGGAGATCCACAGCCTCTCTGGGCAACCTGTGCCAGTGCTCCATCACCCTCACATAAAGCAGTGCTGACTGGTGTTCAGGGGGAGCCTCCTGTGGGCCAGTTTGTGCCCATGGCCTCTTGTCCTGGCACTGGGCACCACTGAACAGAGCCTGGCTCTGTCCTCTTGGCACCTCCCTTCAGGTATTTACAGACAGTGAAGAGATCCCCCTGAGCCTCCTCTTCTCCAGGCTGAGCAGTCCCAGCTCTCCCAGCCTCTCGTCATAGGAGAGGTGCTACCATCCCTTCATCATCTTCACGGCCATTCTCTGGACTCCCTCCAGTAGCCTAATGTCTTTCCTGTACTGGGGAACCCATAACTGGACACAATACTTCAGTGCTGAGTAGAGGTGAAGGGTCACCCCTCATGACCAGCTGGTGGAATTGTGCCTAATGCAGCCAAGAATACACTCATAATGGTGTAGGGATTAAGAAAACATAAATGCATGGTGGTTTTACTCGGGTGGGCAGCTGAGCTCTACCACAGCTGCTCTCTCACTCCCCCTCCTCAAAGGGAAAGGGGGAGAAAATACGATGAAGAGGGCTCAAGGGTTGAAATAAGGACGGGGAGACCACTCACCAATCATTGTGACTGGCAAAACAGACTCAGAGTAGGGAGACAGTAAGATTTATTGCCTATTACTAACAAGCTAGAGAAGTGAGAAACAAAGGAAAAAAACCAAACAAAAAAACACCTTCCCCACATCTGCCCTCTTGCATCTCCTCCACCCAAGCAGTGCAAGGGAACAGGGAATGGGGGCTGCGGTCAGTCCCTAACGGTTCGTCTCTGCCACTCCTTCATGGTCACTCCCTGCCCCTGCTCCACGCGGGATCCCTCCCACGGGATGCCGTCCTTCCCGAACTGAGCCTGCGGGGGCTGCCCACAGGCAGCAGCTCTTCAAGAACTGCTCCCACACGGCTCCGTGCCACGGGGTCCATCCCCCAGGAGCAAACTGCTCCAGCACGGGTCCCCCACGGGCGGCAGCTCCCCCCAGACCCCCTGCTCCTGCGTGGGCTCCTCTCCACGGGCTGCAGCTCCGGCCGGGGGCCTGCTCCTGCGGGGGCTCTCCATGGGCCGCAGCCTCCTCCAGGCCACATCCACCTGCTCCACCGGGGGCTCCTCCACGGGCTGCAGCGTGGAGATCTGCTCCATGTGGGACCCATGGGCTGTAGGGGAACAGCCTGCTCCACCAGGGGCCTCTTCACAGGCTGCAGGGGAACTGCTGCTGTGTGCTTGGAGCACCTCCTGCCCTCCTTCTGCACTGACCTTGGGGTCTGCAGGGCTGCTTCTCACTCGCCTCTCCCACCTGCTGTTGCACAGCAGTTTTTTTTTCCCCCTTTCTTAAATCTGCTCTCACAGAGGTGCAAACAACATTGCTTATTGGCTCGGCTCTGGCCAGCAGCAGGGCCCTTATCTAACATGGGGCAGCTTCTGGCTTCTTCTTGCAGAAGCCACCCCCACGGCCCCCCACTACCAAAACCTTGCCACGTAAACCCACTACAAAATGGTGCTAGCAGCCATCACACATTGTCGATGCTTGAACTAAACGTGGTATCCGGACAGAAATCTGTGTCAGTTTTCCAATCTTCTGACATGGAGACAGGAGGAAGCACCTGCATGCAAGCGCATGGGCCCAATTCTTAGCAGCTCTTCAGCCGTCACACCTGCAGTAGTCCTGGTTCCTGGTGGGGTTGGCAGATGGACACCTCTCAGGGTGAAAGCTGTGTCTCTGCATGGGCTGGGCAGTCAGACAGTGCTGTGAGCAATATTAACACTGCGCAGAAGCTCAGTGGGAGCAATGCCTGTGAGGTTTCTCTGGTCATCAGGACCCAAGAAGAAAATGCAGGCCTCACCACAGCTCCAATGTGCACTGAATTCACCAGCAAAATATTCTGTCTCATGGTTGTTTTTGATTGTGTTCTGTCACTCGTCATTTGCCAGAACCGGTCATTTTTCTTAAATATTTCCTGCACTTCTAGTCTGATTTCAAGACAGCTACTGGGCAGCAGGATTGCAGAAATGCTGGCTCCATCAGTCTTCTTTCTCTCCTAACCCCAAATATTCCCAGCGCCGTTGTAATGGCTACTGTTCCCATCCTAAAGGTGGCTGCACTTAGGTGACTGGTGAAGTGATCCCCATATATTTTTGCAATTCTCTGAAGTGCCTTGAGGCTTGCAAAAGGCACTATATAAATCAATTAATAACAATATCAGAGGTCAGTCAGCCAATAAGAATACAATTTAGTTTAATGAGAGATAAATAAGACAGACAGAGTGAGAGGGGAAAGGAGCTACAATGTTCTGTGCTCGGTGCCAGGCTCTAAATATGCTAGCTCCTCGCTTTATCACAGTGATCATCAGAAACACGAAAGATAATTGTGTCATTGCCATTTCTTAGTCCAGTGTAATATCTATTACTGGTTTTGATGTCTTACTCAGCTCTGTGCCAGTATGATTTTAGGAAGAGTGTACATTATTTTCATGAAAACAAATATGAGCATGAGGAAGCATTTTTCCCTTGCGTGCAATTCCTACTAAAGAATTTACATTCTTCTAATTTACTGGTTTACTGCACCACTTAGTGCACTCCTGAGATGTGCAGAATGTCCTCGCAGTTAAGAATGTGCAGATGAAATTTACCCTTTTTGCACTGAATCACTCACTCTTCCCTTGGAAGTCACCATGCTCTTTCCTCCCTCTAAATCTCCTTTAACCGTTCTAGTAAAAGACTAGATTATTCTGCACAGTCACAAAATGGATCCAAAACACTGGCTGACGGTTTATCTGGAATTTAAGACAGATATTTTTGCGACAAATCTGGTTTTAAGCAGGTGAGTGGAAAGACATCGCTTTACATTTGATTCTTCCTATTATATGGGACTGCAGATGTAGAAATAAAAATTCTCCACTGTAGCCCCAAACAAAAAGCTGGGCTGCACCATCCTCATCAAAAGTAGTGTTTGGTTGGACCAGATGATCTTGGAGGTCTTTTCCAACCTTAACGATGCTATGGTTCTGTGATTCTGTGCTTTGACAAGTTGTCAGAAGATGCAGAGGATGTGGGGAGATATTGCCTAATGGGCTAGGGGACGGGATAGAGGAGGCCTGTGTGGCAAGAAGTGGAGGTGTTTTATGTTCGTGCCCCACCAGGACACAAGCTGCAAAGCCTCTCGATGTATCCGTGTCCACATGGACCTGGTGGGACGTGCTGGATGATGCTGAAGAGCTGCTGGGGAGGTGGCAGCTCCTGCCCAGCCCCTGCACGTGCCCTTCTTGGGGGCACCCTGGGGCCGTGATGGGGCGGGAGCTGAGAAATGTTCCAAGGCTCGGTATTACAGAAACAGCCATTAGGAGCAGAGCATGAAAGGTGTGTCTAAAGCAGAATGAAGCAGAGAGTGAGCCCATAGCCGTAGGGCAAGGCTGACTTGGGCTAAAATTTGACACAGCTTCATGTGGTGTCATTACGTGCAGCCCTGCTCACCTGCCTGTTCGCAGAAACCTCTGCCTGTCGCTGCAGCTGCGCTCACTGCAGGTCTCTGGCAGCTATCACTACATCCCGCAGTAACGGGGGTCTTGTTCACACCTCAGGCCCCGTGGCCATGGTTAACGGAGGCAGAGAGCGGAAGAGATGTTCCTAAAGCTCTTTGGCAAAAGCCAAAGCCAAATGGAGCTGACCACATACATTAACACTTCCAAGGTTGCATGCCCAAAAATGCGACGTACGTTTTTAGTGTCTTTTCATGTGCCTCAAAATAACTGCCCATGCAAACATGGGGGGGGCCCGCTTCACACTTAATTAACCCTTACGCAAGCAGCTCAGATTTGGGTATAAAAGCATTGCTTCTGCAAGAGAAGCTGCTTTTTGTTATCTCTCCTCTATGCCCCCCTCCAAAAAAACAGCCCCTGGAAACTCTAACAAAAGATTAGCTCAAGCTGAGGCCAGGCTGTAATGTAAATAGCCAGACAGTGAACAGAATGGCTTCTTTTATCAGACTTAACATCCCAAAGCTCTACTGATTTCACTGTCATTATGGTAGTGATTAATTTGACCCAGAGTACTGCCACCCACTGCTAAAGCCTTCACTGCATCCCTGTTGATAGCTCTCATGACAGAGATTACAGTCTGCCACTGCGCTGTCCATAATTAGTACTTGTCAAAATGAGATTTGCCTATGGTAGCCCACTGCCCATGAGAAACCCATTCAAAATTAGAACACGCTTTGGAAAATAGAAGACAGTTCATCCTCTAATTGGAACCAATGAGTAGAGAATGAAGACTCTTTTTCTCATCTCTCAAGTGTTCTTCCAGATCTAAAACATGATTTTCTGAGTCCTCTCTGTAGCTGTCAGTACCTGTCCCCTGGCCCAGGGAACACCTCGAGCAGGGGTCACACCACGTGGGGCACTGGGATGAGCCACATTTTTCCAGGGAGTGGAGGAGGGAGGGGAGAGGGAAGCTGGGCGGTACCTGCCTGCCTTACATGCTAGCACAGGAACGTAAGGGTCACAGCGACTGGGATGTACACATCTGAGACTTCAACATTTCGGGCTGGACTAGACATGGAGTCTGATACACGATTCGCTACAACCTTTTGTTGTTATTATCCACTGTAAGAGGATGGGAAGTGCTGCAACCCTGAATGCAAAGAGTCTGTAACCACAGCCAGTATCGCTAAGGGCTGTGATAAAAGTCTTTTGTTATACTCTGAACTACAGGGATGGTGCATGGTATTTGCCAACACGAAACATGCACTGAGGCAGATGTATCTGGTCTTGCTACTGGCAGGTTGAGAAGTTCACACACGGTACAACAAGGGATGAACATAGAAAGGAAAACAGGAAAAAAAAAAAAGAGATGCAATTAAGAATAAATATGGTTTAGCATTTTGGTTAGATATAACTCCTTTTTTTCTCTAGTACAGTAACTCAGCAACTACAAGTACATGTAGGTGTACATGTACAAATGCACCCAGCTTGTATTGAGCTCTGTAGCTGACTGCAAGAAGGAAGGGCAGGGCCGGGCTTTGCTTTATCTGAAATAAAGCCATCCCTTGGAGAAGGACAGCTGCCTTTTCCTGCTGGACCGTGGGAAGGGAAAGGAGAGCAATGCAAGCATTGGCAGGGATATGTGAGAGGCTCTGCTGGCACCAGACACTGTTTCCTTCAAACAGCAATAGTTTACATTTGATGAGATTAATTTGGGATGGACACAGAAATGGTAAATGCTATCAGAATAAACAACCATATGTTGATCAACTGAGGTTGATGCCCAGTGATGTTTTTCACAGAACAAGCAGAACAACTGGTATTTTTGTGATCAGAAGCATAAATCCATACAGCTACAAGACTTGTTCTCACTCAAGACCCAACCTAAAAATAAAAAGAAGGAACCCAGAGAATGGCAGCTTTGTGCTTGCCAAAGTAGACCGCTGTTGGGAAAACTTTCTGTCTTTTCATTTCAGCATTGACAGTGCTCAGAAGCTCTTGAAACAGATGAGGAATATATCATGGCAAAAGTGAAT
This sequence comes from Anser cygnoides, assembly GCF_040182565.1. NCBI lineage: Eukaryota > Metazoa > Chordata > Aves > Anseriformes > Anatidae > Anser > Anser cygnoides. Next base: position 117,887,114 of record NC_089874.1, read on the forward strand.
CCTTGGAGAGTATTTCACAAGAGGTGGTGGTGTGCCAGACATACTTCTTCACAAATGTTTTTCATATTTTTTTCCACTAAAAGAAGCAGAAGAGCTCAAAAGACAGCAGTATTTTTTGCTAAGTGCTGGTATTTTTTGCTAAGTGCCCAGCCAGTGATGGAAGTGCCACACTTCCCTGCAGCAGGTGAATTAATCTTTGTGCAGCCCTGTACGTAAACACCATACATTAACCTTATCATGCTGGACTCTGTTCCTGAATCCTGCACAGCCAGATGATGGCTTTCACCCTCATCTCCAGCAGAGGTGCTGTTAAGAAGGGGATGTTCTTCAGTGCCACGATAACCATCTGATCAGCCCTGACCTGGGCGAGTTACAGGGAGGCTCACTGCTGAAGGCAAGAAAGACCTCACTGCAAGGCTGCAACCCATCGCAGCTCTGCACTGGCGGTTAGACAGAAACCTTCTGGCCAAAGCGGAGCTGAAGGTGTGGGCCAGCTGGAGATCATCTAAAAAGGGAAAAATCAGACTACTTGCAGATGTAAAATTCATAATCGGGGAGCAGAGACTGAATCGCAGAGAAAAGGAAAGTCTAGAGAAAAGCAAGGTCTGGTAGTCCTCAGGTTTGCAAAAAAAGCTGCTGCAAAGAGTTGGAATGTCTTTCCTCATCCACTGAGATAAAGTAGCTTTGAAAGTTGTGCCATTTGTGCAAGTTTTAGATGATTTAATTGTGAGCTTGATTTTTTTTGAAAATACTTGTCTTCTCTTTTAGTGTTTTCCTGGAATCATCTCTTTAAACTAATGAGACATTAAAGCCAGACATTAGGAAGCATTTTCTAACGATGACGCTGCCTGCATCCTGTCACACATCGCTACAGAGGCTGGCGAGTCAGCAAACGTCTGCCGGGGCTGCTCTGGGTGTCGCCGACCCCGCCGTGGCATGGGGAGACCTCGGTGAGCCCCAGCCGCTCCTTTCCCCATTGCTCCGGCAAGTCCGAAGATTTACTTCCAGCCTGAAGGTAATCACTCAGTCGTGATTCTGACCTACAGCTTAATGTGCCCCCTCGCTATAGTTACAGCCGTCCTCCTTCTGGTTATGCTCCCTGCTGTGACTAATGGGATCTCTGCAGTTAAGGAGGTGATTTTTAAAGAAAAAGATCCAAGTTGCAGTGCTGCTACCAAGTTTACAGCTTTAGCAAAAGCAGTGGCACAGTACTAACGACAGCAGTCCTGACTACGGCCTATGAATTTGACATTTGTAGGTGTACATTTATACACCTCTCTCCAGACCTACAGACCCCTAAATGCACAGGAAGCAAATGATCTTTTGTTACTGTTTATGCCATGGACAGTGAGTACCAGTTTAGGTATTTCCTATTCACAGTGAAATGTGCTTAAACTAGACATACTCCATTCAATATTCTTAATCAGCCAAAGTTTTTTTTTTTTTTTCTTTTTTTTTTTTCTTTTTTCTTTTTTCTTTTTTCTTTTTTTTTTTTTTTCTTTTTTTAAACTGAGTTGTTTTGCACAAATGCACACAAAAATGGAAAGCAGCTTGCAAAGAATCGTAAAATACCACAGGAGAGCCTGAGATACAAAGCCAGCTTTACAAACATGATTCTTCCAGTGCAGTTTTCTCAAAGACGTTTAAGGGTGCTATGAGGGACCATTTGTTAAAGACGAAACCATAAGGATTTTGAAGGTATTTTACAAAGTACATCTTACCTCAACCATTAATAAATATTCCTTTTGAAAACACGGCAATGATTGAAGAGTTTTCCAAACGGAAGAATATTTTTTTGGATTAAGTGATGATGCCACTTTAAATAAATCCAACTGATTTTCTCTGTGTGTATGTGTGTATGGATGCTATAGGAAAATAAAAATTTGGGAAAATTCTACCTTTGTTTAAATCTCCTTCCATTGTTTTTACTTTCTAAATGGGTTCCCTGTATCTGTTCACTTGTAAGGACAATTAAATTCAAATGCAACAGATCACAGAAGCAAATGCTACCTGACCAAGACTCTGACCAGAGCGACCACACTCCGGCAAGAAATTCAGTAGAAAATAGCTCAAGTTTTGCTTTTCTTTGCTCAGTAAAACTGCAGATGTCAGTTGGATGCTAATTGGAGTCATTGTAGAATCATGTTAGATGCCCTGTTCTCGTTCAATATCGTAGCAGGTAACGCAGTACCTGTGTTCTTCAGGAAGGGATCAATGACACAAAGGTACTTCTCTGCTGCAGGGAGAAAACAGACAATTAGAAAATCACTATTTGTATTCAATTTCTGTTTACACTGGTTGACCACATCCCTTGTAACTGCACATTTCTCTCTAGCTTCAGAAATACACAAATATATCAGCACCAGAAGTCTCCTCTCGTTTTACTTTGCAATTCAGGGATGCTTTATTAATCAGCGCAAGATGCATTCATTGAACTGGATTAATCCTGCATAAGTAATTTTGAAATTTCCTGCTGAAGTTATTTTTCATTTCTGGGAACAAATCATTTATTTGGATTTTCATATATCAGGATCACAGAGATTTGCCACAGTCAGATTTTAATTTTAGTTACATCTGAGCTGGCTTATATATTAGGGCATATAGTTTTGCATGAGAGCATCTTCTAAAATCTGTAATTGGTGTGGAACAGTGACATGCACAGAATACATCTGACAAGGTTCAGAGAGTTAGGTTCAGTTTCGCTGATCAACATCTATGCTGCAGATTAACTGAATCTTTTATGGCATTACAACCCCTCCAGAATTCATTAGTGTACTTTCCCTTCCCGCTAACCACTCTGACCTCCAGTGCTGCCATCGCTCCTTCCCCAGTCTGAATGTGTGGGACTGGAACGCTGACGCTTTCCTGCTGCTGCACTGCCGACAGAAATGAGGACGAGTGTCTCACACTGCTCAGGAGTTCATGAAAATTACCATCTTGCTGTCTTCAGCAGTCACCTCTTTGTGATTTCTGCCTCCTTTGTCTGTACCTGGAAAGCTCAGTGTAAATAGGAAGCTGAAACACTGTCTGTGCCTTAGAAACAAGGCAACTGTGGTATTCTATTGGTGAGTGATTACAATATAATATAAAGAGGTACATATAATGAGGTTTGGCATGGATTTTTCTCATTATTGCCTCCCAAATGCAGTTTAACATAATATATCATTGTATTAAAAGCATGAAGGAGGACAAACGTGAAGGAAAGCAATGCCAGCTTTTGGGAGGTGGGGGGCACAGTGCCTTTGAAGACAATGCTATCAGCACTGAAAGGCATATTTCTGAATCTCTGCCCTCCTTAAGGGTAGGTGCATGGATTTCGAGTCAGCAGCAACCTGACCTTCTGACGCTTCTTGGGCTGTGGATGGGAGCAGCGCTCAGAGCCGGGCACAGGGAGACAGCTCCATTCACTAGTTTATGGTTTAGAAAAACCCAGCTCCACAAAAGTACTTAGGCAAGTTTGCTGTGCTGAGGAGGAAGAGGAGAAGATTAACGCTTGGCAAAAGTAGCGACAGAGCAGGAGGAGCACAAGAGGAGCAACCCAGGTGTTTAACTCCCAGAGAAGACTCTCAGCTATGAACCAGAAATAGAAAAGATGTTCCTCTCCAGCCCGGCTGAGACCCGGACTTGAGACACATCTGCTCTTCTTGTGTCTTACTGCCAGAGGGAGCTCTCCTGCCTTGCCACAGATGCTGGCTTTAGCTGGGTGCTCATCTCACCCTGGGCACCACAGACTCAGGGCACTCCACAAGAACTTCCCACTTCTCCTCTTCCACACTCATTTTCTAACTTTCATTCTGACCTCTTCTTTCTCACCTCATTCCCTCCCTTTCTAAATTATATCTCTGCCTGGTGGTTCTACCTTCTTCCTTTCATTTTTTTCCCACATTACTTTAAAACATAAGCATTGATCTTTTTTCCTTCTTAAATTAATTAAAGAAAGGCCCATTCGCTGTGCTGCCTTACTGTAGCTGCTGCTGGCTTGCCCCTCCCTTCCCTGTAAGAGATCCGAACAGGACTGATCCCCTCTCTTCCGTGCAGACACTTCAAACTCCTTTGTTATGCCCCCAGCCATGCCCCAGCACATCTTACCTGCTACAAGCAAGGGGGTCAGGACTGCCTTTGTGTTTGCTCAGTGTACCTGCTTGGTTTGCACAGGAAGGCCACAGTCCATGGCAAAGATACATGCATACAGCACAGCTGATAATGTTCCACTTGCTGCTAAATGCCTTTACCTTTGCCTTCTCCACCATGACTAGCATTATCCCCCCCAAAAGTATGACTGCGTTCGACCAGGCAGCGTCCTTTCCGCGGGCAGAGCAGTGCAAGTGGCGCTTTCCACAGGTGCACAGCAACACCTGCAGCCCCGAGGTCCGCCCCTGCCCGCGCTCAGGGGAGGATGCTGCTCCACTACATCGTCAGTGCGCCCCTGCATCGACAAGCACGGAGTAGTGACACCTGGAGCACAACGAGGCTGTTATGTACGGCCACAGAACAAAGGAAGTTTACACGTCTACATGATAAAAAAAGTTCCAAAGAATTTAATGTAGATATTATTTATACATACACTTTATAAGTAGGAATATGGCAGACAGTTGAATTAGTACATAAAGTTTTATTTAAAGTTTTCCCCCTACGAGCAAGCTTCATTTACACAGCCTAATACTGTACAAAATTTACATTCTTTGTGTGACTTATTCAGTTTGCACTTTCCTTGGTCATGCCTTCCTGAAAGATAGAAAGATTTACATACAGTTCTCATAAATCTTTAAATTATCTTGGTAAAAAAAAGAACCACTTAAAAGGACAACAAATATCCTTTAAAAATGGTACGTTTTAGTAGAGACGAGTGACAGTCAGTGTTCAATGGCAGACCTTATCCTGATCTTAAATGTCAGTCGAAGTTTCCTCATTTAGTATCTTAACAGTTTCCTTTTTATATATATTTATATTTATATACTTTCAACAGGAAAAAAAAAGTCATGATTGCACCAAATATATTTTACAAGGGATCCCTTGGATCTGAACAATATAAATAAATACAAAACCAACTAAGATTGCACTATATAGTAGAAATGGATTGAGATTTCAGGATATACACTCCACCTTTATGAGTTCCTTAGTGATGCTCACTGGAAAACTCCCCAACGACACATTCAAATATTAGCATCTTCAGATGATTATTTTTTTTTAAAACAATTTTTTTCCACGCGTGCAGCTACCCCATCAATTGGTTTATTGCATTTGTATGGTATCAGTCTTTACTGCATTACTCCGATTTTATAACTGTGTAATTCTGCTGCAAGCACAGGAGTTGTACTGCAATAAAATTGGACTGATGCCAGGGAGAAACAGTCCCATGGTATTTGCTCTCCATTATTTATATTGCTCTCAAGCTTCAATATATAGTGTAATTTTGAGTACATTCGTCCTCTTTCTATTTTGCAAAGCAAATAATGAATTCTTCCTCCCATCTATTGCCTCTGCAGTAGAAACCAACCTCCAGCAGTCTTCTGCTCCTTGCTTAATGCACTAGCATTAAGTCCTATCATAAAAGATATGCGCAAGCTTGAAAATGCAGGATCTGATTCTGCTGTGCCTTTTATCTGGTGCAGCCAGTTACAACTAAGCAAATTAAAGGCCTGACTCTTAGCTGACATAAGCCAGAAGTACACTGAAGCTCATTGGCTTCAATGGAGCAATGACTCCAGCAAAAAAGATGATCCTGAGGGTAATGAATGCAGCACAAGTAAACCACAATAGAAGAATTCTGCATATACTTTGCTGGAGTGTAGATGACTATGTTAAATACAAGGTGGTGATGAATCAGGCTTCAGATTTTGTCACTGCTTCTGCAGTGCCAGCACAGAAAGACGTAAGCTTAAAACATGGACAGCCTGATTTGTGCAAGCAACTACGAGTTCATAAAGCGAATCCTAAACGCAACCGGACCCACGTGGTAGCATTCTGAACTCACTTTGCATTGTGTAAATAATTACACAAGCTGTAAGGCAGTGGAAAGTCTAGCCTCATATTACTTTGGATCAGTATTAAAAATCTTTCACACTACTTTTTAAGATCAATCACACAGGAGTACTTTAACTACTTAACAGTGTCTCTCCAAAATTGTGTGCAATCATTTAAGAGTCCAAAGTAATAGATTTACAGTTAAGTGCAGCCTTCTTGTCTTTGGAAGCAACTAGCACATATGCCTCTACCTAACAGGTGAGTGAAAAGTAAGGAAGGGTTCTGGTGCTTCATTAAGTCGTCATAGAAACAACTTACTGTAGGAACCCAGAATTTACGGTGTAGGACCAAATTTTGGTGAAACTACTCTGACGTTACACAAGTGTGACTAGAAGAATTTGATCCTAATCCCTAAACTGCTATTGCAAGAAGTGCTCTGTAAAACACGGATTTCTTTGTAGTCCACTCTTTGCTACACTTACATGTGGGGGACTTTGAAGGCAGAGTGTATTAGATGCCAAGCTGTGCAAAAACTGAACGGTATTTCTTTACCTTTTATAATCTTCTGATCCTGGGTTGCTTGCAGAGCATGTGAAGTAGCTGTAGGTTAGGATTACAGAGGAGGAGACAATTCTGCAACGCAGAGTGAGCTTTTCACTATCTGAATTCTGAAGCATTCATGACAACAACATCCTCATGACTTCAACACAGATCACATGCAGGTAGATACAATGCACAATACTGATCTTGTCTCTTCAGGCTGTGTTTGAACAGGTAGCCTTCATTTTTCTGAAGTTAAATTTGATGTGAGGAATCTTTCTGCAGCAGGAAAAAGTTAAAATCAGTCTGAAATGGCAGTCTGTCAGCATGTAATATTCGGTGTGTTTTAGCTACTTGCTTCATAAGACACCGGCATCTATCTGAGATGGGACAACACTTCGTTTTTGTTCTCTTTTACTTTGCTCCTAAAGCATAAGTATGGGATAAGGGGTCAATTATGGTAGCTTTGTGTTAACAGGAATCCTGTTCTAATAAAATATTTACGTCACCCGTCATTATTTTCCCAAATGCAATCAGTGTTCATGTCAGTGCTACTTGACTATCACTTGTTGTACGGTACGCAGGCTGGCAGTATGACAGTTGAACAAGCAGGACCTGCAAGTGGCTCAGCAACATCTCCTTCTAGTTCTGTCCAAGTCCCTTTCTCAGGACTATAGCAAATAGTGGAAGATTTGTAGGCCCCCTGTAACAAAAATAAAATAAGTCATGTTAAAATTGGCCAAAGTGAAGCCCAAGTCACCCATCAGCACTGAAGATGAAAAGCCACTTCTTTTCACAAGTAACCCCTGGCTTTGGGCCCTGATTTAACAGCCCTTAAAGAGGTTTGATTTTTGTATGGGTAGAGCACCCAGCCTCTGCAAATCAGGCTCCTTTACAAAGCGCCTGATAAGCAAAGCTATGGGCATACAGTACCATCAATCACTTCTGCCAAATTGCATCTAATTTATATATTACCCCTTAACGGTGAGTACAATCTGATAATAATTCATCTAAATAGAAAAGCACAAAGGTAAAAAAAATACTACGTGTTCTCCACAAGTTGAAAACCAAACCAAAGCCTGCCCCTACATCTACTTCATCCCTTACTACTTCATCCTCTGTCCCATCTGAGTAATGTACACAGTGGCTGCAAGAGCTCAGAAGGAATGGAAGGGTCACTGCAGAGAGCAGGTACGCACCATACTCCAGCTGTAGCCTCCTACAAGGTAAATACTGTCATCAAGGACTGCGCAGCCAGGGCCACTGCGACCCTCCAAAATAGGAGTCTGGAGGATATTCCACTGGTCGCCTTTTGGATCGTAGCATTCCACCAGCATTACGTCGAGATGAGAGAAACCTGGTTAATGGCATTGAGAAAGGAGAACGTGCATTATGGCATACCATTTCATGATATTTCATGATTTGTTTTACAGTTAAATTTATTAACTTACAGTAAAAATTACATTATTACAATTATAACACCATTGTTAAAGTTTCTTCTAGAAAATATTACTGTATACGCCATCTTCTGTAATGTTAATATCCCATTATTTCAGTTCAAATAAATCTATTAAAAGTTTTTACCATTAGTTCTACAGTCCTCTACGAATCACAAATACAAGTCCATATAAAAGTTGAACAGATCAGACAGTAACAGTCAGTAATACCCTAACAATGAAGAAAGCAGGTTCAAGCTACATTCCTCATATATCAGTGCTCATACGAGTTTGAACATTTAGGAACAGGCTGTCCTGGCAGTCTTTCTCAAAGGTCAGCAGATCTCATCTATTCAAAAATCAACAGATTAAATCTCATTCAGAAATCAATGTCTCCCAAGTCGAGGTGGAGTTTAGACAGCTGGTGCCACTTGGTTCCAGAGGGACACGGTGCTTAGCATGACGTATGTGATGTTCAAGACCAATCTCAGTTTTCAAGCTGTTTTAAGGTGTACCCTAAGCACGCAACTGTGATGTGACAACATCCTTATGGCAACAGAAATGTAATCAAAAGAACAGTGGTGACAATATTCCCCATCTGAGAGAGAAAATGGCTCCAAGCAACAGCTGCTTTGTAATTGCCAACGGGCAGATACGTCTCGAGTCCCTCAAATTGTGACACTCAGTAACAAATAAGTGAGCTCGATACAGACACAGAACTGCGAGTCCTAGTTCCTGCTCAAGTATTTAGACATTTCTGTATCTCAAACTACCTTCATTATCAGAGCACTGCAAGAAGATTATGGCTTTCTTAATCTGCTCAGATGCTTTACTTGACATTAGTGTCTTCTTCGTTAAGGTCAAAATGGAAAAGAGAAGTTTGATTTTCTGCAAAAGGGCATTTGGTGATATTGGTACTTTGAAATGAAGCTGCTTGTAAGAGTATTATTTATGATGGGAATGAATAGCTGTGATGAAATAATTTTTCGTTGCTGGAAAGTTTTCAAGGGGCCATAGAGAGGCCACTGCTGCACGCCCAGAATCTGTCAACGAGCTCTGTAATAAACTGCAGTGTACACATGACTAGTTGTGTTGCAGCAAATGCACTGCTGACACTGGCATACAGATCCAGCTTCACAAACGAGTGTTTGGCCATGGAGCTATCAGAAAGGCCTGCTATTCCCACCTGGTGGAGAATTTACTACTTCATCTGCACTTGAGTCCCCCTCTCTGCTCACTTAACTTGCATTTCCTGTCCTTGCTTCACGTTACAGAAGGAACTAGCTTCCCAAACAGCCCTTCTTCCAGAGAACAGAAGACTTTCCAGAAGTCTAGATGTCAAATACCTCTCACAACAGCACGCACTTCAAAGGCATGTAGGGCAGCAGTTACAGAGGAAACAATGCAATGCTTATTAGAAGTCCCTTCTTTCCCAGAGGATGTTAGGTGAAACTGGGTGAAGAAAGGAGAATGCAGGATGGAAGCAATTCAAGCCTACACAAACCGAGGCATGTGCTTTACCTATCAGAGAGCTGTGATGTGTTAAATTTGTTACTTTAGTAGGAGAAGAAGCCAACACCATGGTGCTCTGCAACCTCTACAAAATTTGCAGATGTGCTGTCAGCAGCTTTTACCCTCTTCTCTGTTTGAAGTCCAGTCCAGAACACCCATCACAACTGGGTGTGGGGAATGGAGGCACAGCAGCCCAGCTGAGAGGGTTTATGCCCCAGTACTATTTAACAGGGCAACTTGACATCTGAGATGTTGTCCTTTATAAGCACCGTGGACACTCAGATCTTCAAAGGCAGAACAAGATTTCAGAGTTTCATTAGGATTTGGGTGCCAGATTCATTCAGACACATGGCATGATATCACTGGCAGTTAACATCGCTCTTCCTTTTGCATTACAATTTTCTCTTTTGTTGTTGTGAGTGTGAGGCTCTTTTGCCTTTCTTTTTTTTTTTTTTTTTTAAAAAAAAAGAATATAATGAATATAAAGAAAAAAAAAGAATATAACCTGTCAAATATTGTCAGAGGACAAAGAAGCAGGAGCTGTGCTTGTTGCCTAACTGGCTGGATTAAACAGAATCTCTTTACTTTAGCAGGAATAGCAACAGCACGTAAGTATTAAGACAAAAATACCAGGTGCCTAAGCAGTAGTTATTTTAATATGAGACCTTTTCAGAAGATGAAAATAAGAGACCTTTAAAAAGAATTATAATTAACAAGTTATACTTAATACTAAAAAGGGATCTAAAAGGCCTAGTCCTAATATTTAATGGCTGTTTTTTTTTTTTTTTTTAATATATTTCATTAAATAGGGAGCTTGTTTTTGTGCATTGCTCTGAATAAAGCTCTCTCTAACTGCACATTTTGGAAAATGATTTACAGAGGAAAATATTGCTGGTACTTTCGGGTCAAAGAATAATCTGTTTGTTTCATTGAATTCTTGGTAATGACAAATTGTCCATGCCTTTGAGTAATGGAAGCTCCCATTTTTATTATCTAAAGCATTCATTACTCATATATTTAATGTACTGTTATAATTTTAAAATAATTTGCATAAAATGTTTTTAAAATTGCTGGCTCAAGTGTCCTGTTAAATTGTGTTGCCTGGTTTTTAATGTATTTAACAATGACTGTCTAACAAAAATATTCTTTATCAGGAGACGGGGGACACTAAAATGCTTTTTTGCTATTAAAAATGTGACCTTTCAAATGGTTTCCTCCAATTGCATACAGTCGATCATTCATTACAGCCAAAGTGTGGATTGCTCGCTTTGTGTTCATGTCCTGTTTTCGGGCCCAGACGTCCATCACAGGGTCATAGCAGTACAGCCAGGGAACATACTCTCCATTATGAACACCTCCTGCAAAGTAAATGTACCTCTGTTAATTAATGTAAATAAAGACACTGCCCTCCAGCAGGAATTTAGCTCCATGTTGTTTTTTTGTTTTAAATATATATTCAATGTATAGTAGGAATTATAAGGTACTGGCCTGAAATGTATATCTTGCCATTGTGAACGGCTCCTGCATGGGCTGCCAAAGGTTGTGGTAAGGAAGACACGTAACGCCATTCATTTGTCTCCAGGTTATAGCATTCCACACTGGACAAATAGCCAGTTTCATTTCTTCCACCAATTACATATAAGTTCTTGTCCAGGCGGCAGGCATAGAAACTTGCTCTCCTGAAGGACAGGGCGAAAGAAAACAAAACAAGCCAACAACAAACAATTAGCCACTTCAACCATTTTTTTTAATCCAGCTGACTCCCTAAACTAAGATGGCTGCTACTGCACATGCTACTTCAGACAGAAGTCTCCAGAAGCTTCACAAGCTTACATCTATCCTAAAGACTGTGTCTACTTTGCTAATCAAATACTTGTTCTACATCAAATGAATACTTCATTTTTGGTGTCAGAACAATTAAGCACACATAAGTTTGACAGAAAATATCTGTTTTCAAAGCTGTTTGTTGCTTTTTCACACCCGTGAAAGATAAAAAGGTGCTCATTAATGTTTGGGGTATTACCTTGTAAGGGATATAACAACTCAGTAAGACAAAGTGAAAAATGAGGTAGATAATGTAACAATAATAAATTATCTTGACATTCACTTTCTTTATGGTCCTTCAAGGGTCATTGTTCCCAATTTACTAAGAGAACCACATCATCAAAATTTTTCTTCAATTATCATTTTTTTCTTCTTTCTGCAGTACTGCAAATAGAACAACTTTCCTTAAGCTAGGCACAATATTACATTTCTGCCCTTTAACTCAAAAAAAAAAAAAAAGTCTAGCTGCATTCAGCTAACTGTGGAAAGTTTGAGCCACCTGTTTGTTTTCACATGCAACTCAGGTATGTGGGGAAATTATTACTTTTTCTGGTAAAGACTACTAGACACACAACAGCTTGTCTTCCTTGTGACTCCAAAATTACTGTGTCTGTTACTGAAGTAAAAGCAGAGCAGAAAATGATTTTGAGAGACACTACTTGGTGTAATCCATGGTTAGGGAGTGCTCCCATGATTATTCAGTGGTAGGAAGATTTCCTAGGGTAGAGGCCTTTAATATTAAGTTGCAATGTTATGAGAAGGAAGACTGAAAAAGAGCACAGCTAAATGAAGCTGTACAAAATGTTGAGTGACAAAAATTAGAATGGAATCATAGAATCATCTGTGTTGGAAAAGACCCTTAAGATCACCAAGTCCAACCCTCAACTAACATAACCAAGTCCACCACTAAACCATGTCCCTAAGCGTCACATCCACATGCCTCTTAAATACCTCCAGAGATGGCGTCTCCCACTTCCCTGGGCAGCCTGTTCCAGTGCCTAACCACCCTTTCTGTGAAGAAATTCTTCCTGATATCCAGTGTAACTCCCCACTCCCAGCACAACTTGAGGCTGTTTCTTCATGTCCTATCACTTGTCACCTGAGAAAATAGACCAAAGCCCACCTCACTGCAACCTCCTTGTAGAGAGTGATGGGGCCTTCCCTCAGCCTCCTCTCCAGACTAAACAACCCCAGTTCTCTCAGTCACTCCTCGTAAGTCTTGTTTTCCAGTCCCTTCACCAGCTTTGTTGCTCTTCTCTGAATGCCTTCCAGCAACTCAGTATCCGTCTTGTAGTGAGGGGCCCGAAACTGAACACAATATTCAAGGTGCAAAATGGTTGATCCCAAACCTAAAATACTTTCCTGGGCAAAACGTGATTTGTGTGTGAGCCCAGAGCCTAGCAGGCAGGTCAGGCATTACTAGGTCTGACACCTCACAAGCCCACCTCTGTAGCTAACACAGTGTTCTCTAGTTCCTGCTCAGACACCCAAATTTGAACTGGGGAACCACTGCGTATCGCACCAGCCATCTCCTGAATCACACTGGGTAAATCTCAGGGTCTTTATGGTCACCTGCACTGTCAAGGGCTTGAATGGGCAGAATGCTCAAGGCATTGAGGATGAGCAGTGGATGTACAGAGCACAACGCCCAGCAATGAACAACTCCTGCACGTCCCAACTCCTCCACAGGCTTCTCTACAGTTGTACCATGGCTGGGTCAGCTAATGAAGCCTGTATGCAGTACCTCCAATGTGCCACCTAGCAAGGCATGCATTCAGGAGCATTTCCATCAGTGAAAGCATGAATAGGATCTCTCTCCTTTACCCAGCTGACCATTTTTGCAAAATTTGTTTCATGTAAACACTTTTGATGGATTTCCCAGTTTGTTAAATGCGTCTGAGACTGGCTGATCGTTTATAAGTTGGAGGAGAGATCAGGCAGACAGGAATCATAGAATCAATTAGGTTGGAAAAGATCTGTAAGATCATCCAGCCCAACCGTTAACCTAGCACTGCCAAATCTACCAATAAACCATGCCCCTAAGCACCACACCTACACATCTTTTGAATACTTCCAGGGATGGTGACTCAATCTTTTCCCTGGACAGCCTATTCCAGTGCTTCACACCCCTTTATGCGGAGAAATTTTTCCTAATATCCAACCTAAACCTCCTCTGGTGCAACTTGAGGCTATTTCCTTTTGTCCTATCGCTTGTTGCTCAGGAGAAGAGACTGTCCCCCACCCCACTACACCCTCTTTTGTTGAAGTTGTAGAGAGCAATAAGGTCTTCCCTGAGCCTCCTTTTCTCCAGACTAAACAACCCCAGCTCCCTCAGCTGCTCCTCATGAGACTTGTTCTCTTAGACCCTTCACCAGCTTCACAGCCCTTCTTCAAACATGCTCCAGGGCCTTGATGTCCTTCTTGTACTGAGGGGCCCAAAACTGAACACAGTACTCAAGGTGAGGCCTCACCAGAGCAGAGTACAGGGGGACGATCACCTCCCTGGTCCTGCTGGCTACACTATTCCTGATACAAGCCAGGATGATGTTGGCTTTCTTGGCCACCTGGGCACACTGCTGGCTATCGACCAACATCCCCAGGTCCCTTTCCACCGGGCAGCTTTCCAGCCACTCTTCCCCCAGCCTGCAGCATTGCATGGGGTTGTTGTGCCCCAGGTGCAGGACCCAGTATTTAGCCTTGATGAACCTCATACAGTTGGCCTCAGCCCATCAGTCCAGCCTGTCCAGATCCCTCTGCAGAGCCCTCCTGCCCTCAAGCAGATCAACACTTGTGCCTAACTTGGTGTCATCAGTGAACATACCGATGGGGCACTCGATCCCTTAGTCCAGATCACTGCTGAAGATATTGAAGAGAACTGGCCCCAGTACTGAGCCCTGGGGGATACCACTGGTGACCAGCCTCCACCTGGATTTAACTCCATTCACCATGACTCTTTGGGCCTGGCTACCCAGCCAGTTTTTAGATCCAGCAAACCTGTCCAAGCAATGAGCAGCCAGTTTCTCCAGGAAAATGCTGTGGGAAACAGTGTCAAAAGCTTTACTAAAGTCTATGAATATACATCCATGGGAACAGCAAGCTGGCTGGGCGTTCAAGGAGCAGATCTGATGCGATGCTGCCTATTTCTGGCCTTATTTCTAGGTTCAGTGCATACCTGAAAGTGCCCTGGCTGGTGAGGAGCTGCATTACTGAGCACCTCCTGTATTTTTGCTTTCACCTTGGCTGCATAATGACAATGTGGATGGAACAGGATGGCAGACCTTATTGAGCAGGAATGGAAACACTGCCCCAGGAACAAGGCTACAGAAATAAAAGATGAAAACAGGAGGACAGGAACACTGCTAAATGCCTCCAACTAAACTGACAAATTAAATAAGATCATTTAATTTATCTGTCAATGGGTAGATAGAAGCTGATGACATATATTGCTCTGCATGGTCGGGCAGCAAATTGTGCATCTATGTTTTTAGCCCGATTTTCTATGGAAACAAAGCTTATTTGATTACACTGTATGTGCATCCATGTCTGTCTGAGTGTTGTTCCCTCAACAAAAACCTGCTGGCTGATTTCACTCTAATTTGACGGCGGGTAAATGTGTTAGAGGCAAACAAGTGCCTATATGCTTCCTGAGAGTACATGACAGGCAAAATAGCTTACATTTGCCCACAAAAGGAGGAAAAGCTGCAGAGGTCACATCAGAGAGCCTGCACATGCTGAGGAATGCTCAGACACAGCTCATATCTCCTTTGACCCTCCTATGCCCAGCACAAACCTGCAGGGTGCCTGGCAGTGATAGTTGGGCTGCTCATGTGTCCACTTGTCTGTCCTCACCCACCTCCTCTGGCAAACCCGTGAGCAAACTGCTCTCAGCACAACTATTCGGTCTTTCCTCAACGCTGCTGACCAGTGAACACCTCACTAGGAGCCCCTTCTTTTCCCAACCTGCAGCACAGCAGTTTAGCAGCTTTACTGAGCTGTGTGCAACATGGAATAGGAGATATTTGCTGCCAGTTTTGAGGGTTTCAAATTTTAACAGCTCTTGACGTATTTTAGTCAGATTTCCAGTAATAAACCTAACAAAATGTGCAAAAAAAAAAAAAAAAAGGAATTTTCAAAACCAAACTCTACTGTATTAAAAAGATATATATTATTCTGTATGAATAGCAATTTCTCTCTTTTAATTCATTTTTTAGTCAAGTTTAATAAACAGAGATAGGTACAATTGACAGGCATTGCTATTTTAACTATGACTTTGTTAACATCACTCTGTATGTGTACTCCTGGTTTCATCCACACAGTGTCACTATAAGGAGCAAAAATGAAAGCGTCAGCATGCTTCACTCTTCTGCTTGGACGTGACTCTTTACCCAGTAGCTCCTGCCACAAATATTTTAAGGTTTTTGGGTTTTAGCTTTTCAGTGATACAGAGTGTGAGGGATGTGCTGTTAAGTGAAAACCTTTTAAATTGCTGTAAAATATGATTCAGATTAAAATATAACAGTCCTCACATGGCAACTTTTCCCACAGAACTGGGAAGAGACTATCCATTCTAATTAGATAGCTGGAATGCACCTTAGGAAGTGAATATAGACAGTAAGACAATTACTTTGGGATTTTCTTCAGAGCATGTAAGTATTTGACATTTACTGGTCTCTGAAATACTTTTCCTTCACCACCCCTCACTCAATAATCAACCTAACTAACTCTCTCATAAGTAAACAAAAAGGGAATCATTTCTAACATTTCTTTCTAATTTCCACAGAAAATGATTTTTTGCCCTGAAACATGAAATACCAGTCTTAGTTTTAAAACTATGAATGCTATGAGTGATCATCATGGTGTCTGGACCTTATTACAGTGGTCACTGTTAGAGTGTTCATTTTGCTTTAAAAAATCCTAAAGTCATCTTAATAAACGTTAATGTTATTATTAAATAATAAAGGCTAAAATAAAATATGAAATTGTTTTATTTTTTTTTAATTTTTTTTTATTTTTTCCCCGTGGCTTCTTTTATCAGTTCAATCAGCTTCAATAAAGAAGGTGGCCTGCTCAGATCCACTTGTGTTTCCTCATGCCCTGATGCAATGCAGTATTTTTTGCAGGTCTTTAAATAAAACCCTTTAAATTGGAATGTAAGAAAAAACAGAAACTTAAAAATGTTCTGCACCCCTTGTCCAGCTGTGGGCTGACCCGTTGTGATGGGACAGTACTGGATGAAGGTGTCTAGCTACAGCTCAATCCAGAAGTTCAGGTATGTCTGCTACAGGGATCAATCATTTAGCAGAGATGTTAGTCTAACTGAGCTGCTTTCCAAAAACCATCCCACTGTTAACAGCAACAGCACTGTTGCATGGTTAGGCTGGTAAATATTTCAATAGCTGGTAAATCATTTGCTGCTTCTCTCAACAACACACACCTGAAAACAGTACAAACTTGTCAAAGGCGACTATTTTTGAGATGTGCTTCAAATCAAAAGAAACCAAATTTGGCTTTAAAGAAAAATACGCTGACGGCTCTGAATCCATAATGGGATTAGTCTTTTCTTTATAGCTCAAACAGTAAAATCAATCAGATATGGATTTTAGCCTATGAGATAAAAGTTTACTCATCAAATATTTCATACAGATTTTCAACTTGAGGATATACTGCCTGTGAATGAGACCCACATTTACCTGACAGTCATTTCAAAGGAGCTATTATAGTCTATCCAGCCAATTATTCTCAGACTAAAATTCCTAAGTGGGTTTTGACTTGATGGACCATAATGACTCAGAAGAACCCATTAAACAGTCTGTCTTGTCAATGGTGCCTGCATTATACCAGCAGATACAGGGCGTGACCCTGTACTCCTGGGGGGGGGAAGTAGCCTATTGACTTTAATGGAAACTTTGACTAAAGAGCTGGGAAAAGAGACTGCATAAAAGCTCCCTCTTGTTTGTATGATCTTCTTAAAACTGCCTGGGCCAAACCGTACCTCTAAAGGCTGCAACAATGCTAAGGAAGTCATTAGGGATGAGCAAATAAACCTTTAAAAACATTTCAGGATTTTGAAAATCCCTGTTTTCCAACAACAGCCTCTATGCTTAGGAAAAATATTTTATAGAAAAATAATGGGCAAGTCTATGAGCTATGTATCCTGAACAAAAAAAGAGGTGACAACTTATGTTGCCATAGTAGAGCCCCTAGCTGAAGGAACTATGTACGAGTGGACCATTATAATGAAATAAAACTGTAATGTGCCAAGATGTTAATACATTACAGTTTATTGTTGGGCAGCTGCTAAGCAATCATAAAGCTCAGCAGACTTTCTAACTCTCGGCTGAAGGTGGCAGCTTCCACCAGAAACAAGCTGTATTCAGCACCTGGGATTATAAACTGTATTTTCCAGTACAACACAACTGGCCACTGCAGAGGTGAAAAAAATCCTACCGTCTGCTTTCTCCAACCCTCAACCACCTACTTGTGCCTTCTGAGCTTTGTCAGCCAAACAAACCCAACTGTTCATCCAGCCACACGTGCCCCTTGAGAGTTTTGCTTGCAGATAATCATAGAGCCTAATCAAGACACAGATCAAGTTCCAGAAGAGCTTCAGCCTCCATAAAACCACTGGTCAGGTCCCCTGGTTCACTGGTAAAGACCTGCATAGCAATATGCAATCTTACCCGTACCTCCTGCTCTCCCTGTGCCAATGGCTGGGCTGGCAGTGACTCAGTTTGGGGAGCTGAACCAGAGGGGAAGGTCCTCTGTGTTGTAAGGTAAATGGCCTGGCTGTGGGGTCGCCCCACGGTGCTGGCAGTAGGGAGGGAATAGGCTGAGGGCTGCCAAAGCACAGCTACCTCAATAGCAAGAGCTTGCTGTTGGCCTAGCCCTGCTATCGACTAAAAAAGTAAGAAGTATTTTAATGCAGAATTTTTAAAGGATGATGCTATTAATAAAAGCAGACTATAATGAACTGTGATTGTCTTTTCTGTCTCAGTTTATATGGCTAATTTTATCAGTTCACTCAGCTCCAACAAGGCACTGACTCATATCTGTCCCACTTGGGCTTCTCCACGCACTGGTACAATGCAGCACTTGGTGATGAGCATTGTGCACGGGTCTGCACATGGACCTAGGTCAATCAAACTGGATCCTGGAAACAGGCCTTTCAAAAACTCTACAGACTGATATTTTACCTCTGAAAATTTGAAAAAACAGTCACATTTCCATGCACCTCCTAACACACATCTCATTCACAGGGTCGCACTGAGTTCAATACATTTATGACTGCCAGACACCCGAATACTGTAGGCAGATGACAAAAAAAAGGACAATGCTGGCAGAAAAGGGCATCAGGAGAGTGTCTCAGGGAAGCAGTGTCAGATCTCTTGTACGCTGGATCCATGAAAAGATGGATGCTGAACTGAAGGATGGACAGTCGTTTGAGCATTTTTTCATAAAAATAACATGACTTTGTATCTTCTGCCTGTGAGACTCTTCCTATGAATCAGATCATTCAGTTCAGGTCTGGGGGACTTTTTTCCTATCAGGGTAGGACTTGGGATCCTGAGTTAAGTTTATGCCATCTTTACAGGTCATTGCTCAAGTTCACATGCAGCTCTGCTCTTTGATACACAGCAGGATTAAAACGTGTGCTACTCTAATTCGCATTGGCTGACAGCAACTTCATTCAAAGACCACCTAGGATTATGAGTCCTCTGACAAGATAAGTCATGTTGAGGGGAGCTTTTCATGGCTGGTGTGGTGAAACAGGTTGGAGTCAACGCGTGGAGGTTTCAGTTCTCTGTAAGATACCTGACTATAATTACTGCCTGTTTACTGCAAACTCATCATGACGCTTCAGTGTAACATGACAGGATACTATGGAGACTTCAAAAAATCCTTCAAACCGCGCTCAGGCAACCAGTAATTGCACAAAGTCCATAGTTATTTTGCATGAGTTAGCACTGCAGGGTTTGGCATGTGGAGTTTTGAATTTGGAATGCTTAAAAAAATTAGGAGACAAACGGGAAGCAACTCCATGCTGCAGTTTTATCTCAGTATTTGCAATGCTTCTGTAGGCCTTCTTACTCCCAGAACTAAGCCAAACTTCTGTTGTTCCTAGGATGATAAAACATATATTGAAAAACATGTAGTAGGTTTTTACCTCTCTTGCATGGGTGGAAGTTGTATCCAGCTGTTAAACCTGGGATCGTATCGGCTAACAAAGTTTGTACTGTGTTTCCCTGTAAAGATAGATTATTTTGACACTCAGCTGTTTGTTTCATGTATTTAACATCATGATTGTAATATATATTGCATATATTTCACAAGTTGACAGCTTTTATGAAGGGTTCCCCCTTTTACAACAATGTATGTTTACGCTACGTGTACAGTAATAATTCAGCAAATGGGGCACTACAAGGTTTGAATTAGCAATTGTTAGCAGTAAAAACAGATAGAGATTATTCTTGCTCTCTGTAATAAGATCTTGAAAATGTGTATTTAAATTTACTTATAGATGCTGTGGAACTTTCACAGCCACAATAAATCACAGCACTAAACAAAATTACTGCCCCAAACAGGGCATCCCCACAGTATTTTTATGGCTAGAGCATTTTCTGTCACATAAAAAAAATCATAGGAGAACATGTGCATTTCTTTCTCTTCACTTCACCTCTAGATGAACACGGTAAAAAACATTGTGCAAATAATCAGAAGCTGCATAAGCCATCAGCATGGGGTATGCAGTGTTTGCACTAGATGGCTTATTCTACCATATACTTTCAGTGCAAGTTAGGAGGAGTTACAGATGTGCATCGAAGGGGGAATACACTCTTAGGAGTCTTATTCCAAGTGTGTTAGCTAAAATACGAAACATGAGCAACATACACCAGCTAACTAGCTTATCCATGCTGTCAAGCCCAGGAACTGTATTCATGTCTTCACGATATTAAGATTTCATCTTATTTTACATGCAGATTGACATCAAAGCAAGAAAACTGAAGCAAGAGAGTGTACGGCAATTTCCTGTAACACCTGAGACTTCAACAGATGAGGACCTCGGAAAAAGAAACCTTTGTTTATGTAAGTGTGACTAAAAAATTGAATTAGAGGCTTCAAAGGACAGCAGAATAACCCAACTGCATATGTCACAGTTCTACAGATGGTCACTGGGTATTCTACAAGGTGAATATTTTTGCATCGGAAAAGCCTCTGTTGGATTGGCTCGCTTTGCTTGTTTCATTCTACACTTACTTCAGCATGTATAAATAGACCATCAAGACTGGACAGAAGAAAAAAAAGGATACAACTAGAATTTGTATTCATAAAAATTTAAGATCATGCTCTACAAGAAAGCAGAGAAAGAAACTGTTGACCACTCTGTCTGGAAGCAAACTCATTCTCTTGCCATGTATAAGCATGTTCCAAATCCAGTGTGGTGCCTAATGAGGACCAAACTCTCTGCATGATCAGCACTGCTCAAACACATCTCAAGACACAGGGTGAGAGCCCCAAACGCTAAGAGCAACTGGGCATTTTGCACTGGGTTTAGAGAAGCTCGACTTTGCTCTTGGTCCCTGTCTGAATTCCTTTAATCTATAATGGCAATTTAGAAGAACTGGCATTGGTAGGTAGAAATTCAATACATAGTAAAACAGCAGGCAACTGACTGGCTCTGGGTATCACTGTTTAGAACATTTATTAATCTATTTCAGCTGTAAAAATCAGTTTACAAAACAATGTAAGTATTAATCAAAAGTTTGAACTTCTGTGAGATGGTTTTAATGCTGCTATATCTACTGCATCTTCAGAGTTACTCGGGGCTTCAGAGCTCATTGGTTACATGGCAGCTTGTTCACTGGTGTCTCACAAACTTCTAATTTGGGGACCATGGTGACCCAACACAGTATGTGTAATACACATCTTTGCTACAAATATGTATATAGAAGACCGTACAGCATGGGGTAGAAGGTGAAGATGTTAGTGGGAAGAGAGTGGGAATACAGGATACAGATCTGGTGACTTCACAGGAAGGGAGATGAAATCAAACTAGAACAGGCACAAAGAAGAGCTGCTAGGATGATGGGAAGAACAAAAAGTTTGTCTTATTGCAGGAGACAAAGAACTTGGGTTGTTGCACCCAGCAAAACAAAAGCTGAAAGGGGACAGAAATTGTGCGTATAATACATGAAAGGAAGAAATATCCAGGAGGGAAAAAACTATTAAGCTAAAGGCCAGCTTTGGCATGAGAACAAGGTGATTTAGACAGTCAAAGAATACATTTTACTGGAAATTAGAATAAGGCTCCTAGTCACTGGGAGCAATTGGATTCTGTAACAGCTTTCCAACAGGAGTAGAGGGGGCTAAAAATCCAACTGCTTTTCAAATGGAGCTTAGAAAATTTACAAAATGGGACTATATGATGCCTGTGATGGCAGGGAAAGGACCTGATTACCTCCTTAAGCTGCCTGGTATAACTGGTTTTATTCCAATCTCATTTTGGAATTCAGTTTAAAAGACAACTGTATCTATTATTTTGCCTTGCTCATCAGTCAGGAAGGTTGCACATGTTATAAAGCACTTGTCAGAATGTAGGAAATGTGAGAAGCAAACAAAAATCAGGATTAGCAAATCAAGATAATGGGAGAAAAGGAAGCAGATGTTGCTCTGCTCTCTACAAGAAGGTCTCTGCACCCATGCCAAAAAGGTGAAGGGCTCTGAAGGTTATGAAAGTTTGTCCTAAATCCATGCCAGTGTTCTGCGACATGCTCTCATCAATATTTACTCATTCAGAGATCCCTTGTGACTGGAAAGGAAAAGTCATATGAGGATGTTAAAAATGAGAAAAAATGTCTCCCATGCTCTCTAGGTTGTCAGGAAGTCAAAGGAGCAGCACGGAGTGTGCCTGGGCACACCTTGTGGTCGACTCGGCTTCTTGAGAATCAGCACAATCCCTAAAGAAATGCGTAATGCACTTTCCATTGCCCCCACCTCAAAGATAATCCTTTTCACTGAAAAAAAAAAAAAACCAAACCAAAACACTTGGCACATTCTCATTCAAGTTGAAATCTTTGAAATGTGTTTGCAAAACAGCTCCAGTTAGGTCCATCTGAAGCCTCTTCTCTACTACAAGGACAGCAGGCAAGGGCCTTTACAGAAATATAAGTGTGTATGTGTGAGTTGCTTCCATGTAGCTGCAGATTTAGAGCAAATCAGTTTCAAGAGAGAACTATTCCAGCACAGAATGTAGTTTGTGATTTTCAGGTCCACTTTTTATGACAAGTAGGATCCATTTCACCTGGGGTAAATCTCTGAAGTGATCGGTATCAGTAATGCTCCTACCTCTTTCATTCATATCTTCTCTACAGACAAACCCCAGCTCTCTGGTATTCACAGATCAAGGAAGCTGTTGGGTGTCTGGTGCAAACGTCTTCAGCTCAGGAGTTGATCTAGGCAGCCTCAGAATTAAAGCCCAGTCCATCTCACAAACTGTTGTGCTCAAGTCCTGTGTTATTCAGAGAGTATTCACCCCTTACGTCTCTCCGTTAACTTGTGACTCAGTTTCCACATCTCTCAATTGTGGATAATTATATTTCTTTTTTCCTTCATCCTTCATGTGACATGGCTATTTAATTATAAACCGTCTGGAACAAGGTCTGCCTCTTATTTATGCGCCTACCACCAAGCACAACAGGGGCCCTCAGCTGCTGGCTGCGGCTGATACTACTACTGCTAATTGTCATTAATGATACCATGCTACCTCCTGCTTAATATAAAGGAGGTTCAAAAAACAGAACTGAAGGGCTCTTCTCCTAAGACATTTAGTGATATTTTTAACCACACCGGAAATATGCTTATAGGGTGGACTGGATTGTTTGTCTCAGGTTTTAGGAAGTGAACAGATGTAACAATTTTCTATAATTTGGTTTAGTGCAGATGCTGAAATGGGGCATTCACAATAAAATATATGCAGTATATGTAATTTCAGCTGGATCCTCTGGTGTTTTAAAGTAAAAATGTGTACCTGCAAGCTGTTTTATGGTTTCTCAGTCATAATTATCTCTGTTACACAGACTGCTACAACTACAACTCTTTCTTCGTGTGCAAGCTTTTTAACAATGTCTTGACAATTTTGTGAATTTTGCAAGGCATGGTATTCTCCTTTTGCTTTGCTCAGAAGCCTGTTAAATTGTTTAATTTCTCTTTGCGGTAAATTTATGAAGTAATCAAATCAAAGAAGGTAGCAGCAGATAATCTATATGAGAAGCTCTTGCACAAGACTAAAAAAAGGACCAGTTTAAGAATCTCAGTCTAGATAATTAACACATTAACAACTTTAGCTGCGAGTATCTGGTTTGAAAATAGAAAGGA
Organism: Anser cygnoides; assembly: GCF_040182565.1. Classification (NCBI taxonomy): domain Eukaryota; kingdom Metazoa; phylum Chordata; class Aves; order Anseriformes; family Anatidae; genus Anser; species Anser cygnoides. The sequence goes on from NC_089874.1 coordinate 117,910,762, forward strand.
AGCATTCATCTACTGCAATTGCATTATTATATTATGACTGGAAGGAGACTGGAAATGAAGGTTAAAATTTTTAACAGCTGCTGCCTGATGCATGCACTTGAAAGAGTCTGTTCTGCTGCCTGTGGCATTTCTCAAGGGATGTAGGAGCTGATGAATGACGGAGATGTTAATGCCGAAGTACCAGATATTTATTACATCAATATCTAAAAGTAGCCTTTGGTAGTTCAACAATTAGGGTACAGGTCCTCAAAATCACTTACTAACGACCACATCAGCTGACCTAACAGACAGACACAGGAAGGAAGATGCTGCCCACGCCTTTAAATATTCTATACATACCATTAGGGTTCCATTGGTCTTCTCCTCCAAGCACAAACAAGAAGTTTTCCACTTCCACAACACAATGATGGGCACTGTTGTATGGCATAACTGCAAGCAAAGCAAGAATTCTTTATCAGCTCAGGGCTCCAATTCCATAAAAAAATTTCAAAGGTACAGAACACAACACTGGCACTAAATCTGTACAAAATAAGGGGGGAATGCATGACCCCACGCACGTATACCCAGTGAATTAACAGCAGAAAAAGCCACTTAACTAGTAATTTCACATTATTTGACCTTGCAGGTAATCAAGGAAAAATCTGGAATTCTGGCAACTGGCATATATGTTGCTCTAAAAAGAACTTGTAAAAATGGGTGAAGTTGTCTCATATTTTCTTGAGAATAAGCAGATGCTAGGGATCCTAGTATGCTAGGAAACATTAAAAAAAACCTCAGCCCAGCTTTGTTCTGTTGGTAATGTTTCCACAAGAAGAGTCAGTGTGTTCAGTAGCTTTCTATTACACAGCAATGAACAAGCTGCATTTCCATACAGTTTTAAGTTTTTAAATTAAGGTCCTGCTGATTTAATGCCTTTTCCAAATGTATACGCTTAATTTCCTGTACAATGTCATTAGCAGCACAATCACACATTTTCTATTCATCTAATCAGGAAATCCTTTGTTAACAAAGATCAAAAGTGTGGCATTAGGTTTGCAATATCCTTTTTTTTTTGGGAGGTGTTGGGATTACTATAGACCAACCACAGTTGCAATAATCTATTCTTTTTAATTTACATTTTCCACTGCAAGTATTAAAACACAAAAACAAGGGCTTTTGTATACAGAGTATGCAGTTACTATTGTGCTGTGCCATACAGCACCGTTGTGATGTTATATGGTAAATGTAAACTTACACAGCATTAGTTATCATACCACATACAGTAGTTTTGGCCCAGTGACACCAGTAGGAAAAATGATGTCCTTGTTCAGCTCATCATATGGGCACCTTAAATCTAGGTGAGGACAAATGGGGAGGTGATGTGCATGTACAGGCAGGGAACTTATTGCTTGACACGGATCAACAGAGCACTTAGGAAACCAGTGCAGTGGGAAATCAATATGACTCAGGGCCAGCTCTTACTTTGTGCTCTTTTGCCAATGCCAAAAAAAAAAAAAAACAAAAAAAAGAAAAAAAAGGCAGCCTATCTCACACTTGGATTATTTTGGGTGATATATCTCTCATTTCATTTGTTTTATTATCTTTTATTTTTCTCAGAATGCAGTTGTGCAGTATAGCATATGCAAATAATAATAAGAAGAAATACGCATAGCTTTGTTATTTGGGACACATTTTCTTAAAGATCAAGTGGGCTCATTTAAGCTTCCTACTGAAGTTTTTGCCAAGGCAATGATGAATAAGTAAGGTTCGCTTTTAGTAAAGGTCGAATATCATTTTCATAGTCTGTGCTCTTACAAGTCACGTAAGTGAAGCAATTCTTAAATTGAGCAGCCAGGTACGGTGGAAGTTCATTAATTACAGTTATTTGTTACTGGTAAACTTTACATAACTGGGAAGTAATCCTATACTAGGCAATGCATAAGAATTTACAATACCTGCAGATTCCTACAATGGGATGAAAGAATGAATAAGATTATTACCTTTCTAGCTCCCACACAACATTTCTCTCGTTCTTTAATCTCAAACATTTTCCCATCTTGAAATCTCTCTCGAACACTGAATTTGCATTGATTTTGTGGAAGCTTGGACTATAGAATAAATGTGGGTCTTCCACAAGAAATGTGCTGTCGTCCTTTGATGCCTTCTTGGACCCCTCCTCTCAAGAAGAGGTTCCCCGGGATCAGTCTGCAGCATCTTCAGTTCTTACCTAATCCAATGCTGTATTACATTTTCAAATCAGGTCCAAGACAGGGGTTGAACTAGCAGCCAGGCTCTTCCTTTTAGTCAATTTGAAGAGACAACTTTTATCAAAGACCCTGCACAGACAGCACACATCCATATTTTTCACATGTTGTGTCTCCATTTTTTGCAGATACTTTTATTTATTTTCCATAGTGACACAAACAGGGCCAGCAGAGGAAGAAATTATATTTTAAGCTTTTCTGCTGTTCCCATGCATATAAACTATGCAATAAGACTCTCACACTTATGATGATAATTAAACCTCAAAAACTAAGGGCTTAATCCCGGCTCCTACTTAACTTGATGGCAATGTTCCCACTGATATGGGTTGAGGCCCAAATGACCTGAACCACCCCCTGTACCTCAAAGGGAAGCTAAACGGAAGCTTGCCCAAGGCAGGATGGTAGTATTTAGGCCTGAGATGAAGGGTGACTGTAATAAAATCCTGCAGACCTTTATCATGACCTCTGCTTCTTACAGAGTTTTGGGCAAAACTCTGTTCTCAGTCTCATGAATCTGCCCACTGCCAACGGGTTGGAGGGAGCTGGGCAAAGCAAAGAGGACGGAGCAATGCTGTGAGCACCTAGCAGGGAGTTTCTGCTTTGAAATGGTGAAATCATCAACGTCACAGCCTTTCCCCTTGATCATTTTCAGGGTCCCTCACAATCATGAATTACACACAGCAATCAAAACTATGGGAGTGAACAAGACTGCTATAAAATGAAAGTGCCTGAAAACTTCTGTTGTAAGTCATAATTCCCTATTAACACACATCTGTACAGGACCCACCTTTTCATAGCTACAGTCAAAATTACATGGCAATGAGCATGCTAAATTCAGCTTCTCCTAGTGACAATCTTCACAAACTCCCTGGGCTTGCCAGGGTGTAACGGGCAGAATTTGGCCCATCACGCACGCTGGCCAGATTGCTTCTTCCATTAATTTTATATGAGCCTTTGTCTGCTATTTTGCTTTAATCATGTGAAAATCACATCCTCTCATTTTTCGATTCCCAGCCAGTGGAACACCTGCCTGCCCCGCAAAAAGGGTATTTGAAGAGAAGTTTGTACGCCACGCTCAGACACAGCCCAGTGTGAGTTTTTAGCGTGTCAGTCAGTGAGTTAGAGGGAAAGGGTAAGGAGAAGCTAATCAGGATGAAATGAGATTAAAGGCTGTCTAATTTTACAGCAACTGTGATCCATCAGCCACTGTGAAAGTGACAGTGGAAATGAATGATGGAGACAGACAGGTGGGGCTGTACATTTCACTGATTTATCCTCAAATGCACTGGGCCTTATTTTATTGAGTGAACATGACCGCATTTATCATGACTGTCATCTAAACCCACTTCCCTCCATTTAAAAAGGTCACTTTACTAGGAGGGAGTAGGATAGAGGCACTTTCAAAACAGATTTAAAATTTAATAACACATGTTTATAAAACCCTGTGCAAGAATTCTCAACTTTATTAAAGACCGATTTAAAAGGAAGAAGAGAAGACTATTAAACAGGGGAAAAGATGAAAAAGAGACATGGTCATCTGAGAAACATGCTTAGCCACCAAGGTGATAGACGCCAGAGAACTCCTTGAGACAGACAGACACACACGGATTAGCAGGAGCAGGCAGAAACCACCTCTCCTAAACCCCTGCCCCTCACACACCTTCCCAAGCTGGACGCCTGCAGTTGGCAAACTTGTGCTTTCCTGGACCAGGAGTAGAAATAAGTCCAAGCAGTCCCAGAAAAGACACCATCCCCACCAGCCCCCTTCTCACAGCAGCACTCTGCACAGAAGGATGGCCTTCCCAGGCAAAAACTGCTTGCATATGCCAAACCTTAGTTAATAAAAGGCACCAGATAATGTCCTGGGACCTACTTTCAAAAACAGAGTCTACAGCTTATAGCCCAACGCTCATGAAAGAAAACCCTCTCAGCCATAACAGCTGTGGGGTCAGCCAGATGCAATGATGCTCCAAAGGCACCTCCAGCTTCTGAGTGGCGAGGACAGTGACATACCTCACTTAGCTAACAAACAATAACGTGCACTGTTTGCCTTATCCATTTTTATTTAGTTTCTGCCAACAATTGCACGTTTAGGAAATGGCACCTGTTTGTTCTCCGTACATTACCCAAGGGGTCACTGATTGCCTCGTCTCCCTACAATTCACCTTCTCCCGTCTATCCTCACTGTAACACTAACTAGCAGGGAAGAAGAGAGTACAGCATTTCTTGAGACAGAAAGAAGGATTAGCTCTGGTCCCAGGAGATCTGAAAGTTGTGATACGGTCCGCAGCCATTCCCCTGCTCTGCTAAAAACTCCTTTCAGAAACTGTATTTGATTCTGCTGTTCAAAGTTTAAAAAAAAAATAAATGCATAGATTTTTCCCTGCCCTCAAATGTTCAGCTGCTTGGGATACAGGGGGTACTGTGATGAAAGCCAGGAAATCTCTTTCTAAACTACTGCAAAGCTGAGTATAGCTCCTTCAAGACTCAGCACACACCAAGAAGTCACGCTTACCATCTCTAATGACCTGTGCAGATGACACAAGAGAAGTGTGTTTCCAGGACCAGGATGTCATTACCAGAAGATATAAGGAAACAATAATGACCTTCCACAATATTAGCTGCCTAACTTGTTGGCAACATAATATTCAACTACTACTGCTTAAAAACTGGGTATTTCACAGCTCTCCAGCGGGCAGGGTAACATGAGAAGATGTTTCATTCCGTACAGAAGGCACCTACAAACCCGCTTTGGGAGACTGATTTCCTCAGGGCAGAGACATTTCATTTCCAACTGTCTCCCCAAAATGTTAGCCAGAGTACAGTTTGTCCAATTAATAGCTGTAAGCAGAGTATCAGATATTGTTTGCCTTGTCTTTGGTTCATAAATCATTTGCACAAAGACTATACATTTACTACTGCATGTTACTTGTTATTACTCACCAAGGAGGTTATATAAATAAATGCTAGAATTCCTCTGAGAATTGCTCACTTCAATTGTTAGTTATTTAATAACTGTGGGGAAAGACTGACCACAGTAAGTATGAAATTCTAGCCTCAGTGAACTGCTTTTAAAGGTATCAGGTTTTCACCCACTGGTATTTTCTGCTCAACATATAATGAAAAAAATATTAAAAGAGGAGAATAATCAAGAGTAAATGGCAAATACCTCTGTTAATGTACCTGTGGTCAAATTGCAGTCTGCCATCTTGAATTCAAGCAAATAGTTGTAAGTATTTCTTCCAGTAACACACCAGTGCCAACACTGATTCTGAGCTTAACTCAGTGGAGGAAGCCTGGGACAATCCAACAGCTGCCACCAAAAGCAGAAATCCTAAGATCATCAGGATCAGGAAGCACTGTGCCTCAAAGTCACTTTCTAGGGAAACTAACATGAATAGCTATAGTCCAGCCATACCACAGAGAGCTCCATCAGTTCAGCTAGACACTTCACAACCTCTGCATACCCATGCCAGTTCTGCACCAACTGCATTCAAACCATCATAGGTAAGATGGGCAGAGACCAGTTCATCTAGGATACAACCCCTACTTCAACTGAGGCAGCAAGTAAGCACAGGTAAAATGCCACCCAAACCTACCTTCACTTCAAGATAACCTAAGCATGAAGAAAAAGTTATCTGAGTAGGTGGGAGTCCTTGGAACCATTCTCAACATAGCGAATGATATTTCATATTAACAAAGATATTTCATATTATAAAGTTATTCCACATTAATGAAAGCAATTTTCACTCAAATTTCAGGTTGTTATTTTGACACTTTCTTTGGAATAACACTAGCCAGGCTTCTTCAGTGGGGTTCTCAGTTCAATGGTTTTAACAGAGTAAATTTTTCTTAAGTGAGCATCTAAAATAAGATACTTAAATTCACGCTGAAGCACCAGATCAAGCAAACATAGCATCAGGAATAGCTGGCATGCACAGCTCCCAACAAAACAGATTGTTTTCAAGTTACCTGGATGCAAGTTCTGGGCTTCCTACTTCTGCTGGGAAGTAGACAGAACTGTCTACTTCCATTGGGTGAAATTCACCCTACAGCAAAAAGGTTTACTGGGTTTTCAAATGCACATATATTTGATTGTTTGGAAGATCAAGTTTTATCCATATATTTTGAAAGCTATTTGTATTTCATTTGAATAATAAAGCTGCCTACTCGGATCAACACTGTCTGGAGAAAGTAGGAAAATACTGCACTTCCACCTTAGTAACTGTTCCTGTACCAAAGTCCTGACCCAATCCTCGCTCTGCAGCGTTTCCCAAACGCCTGCAGAGGCAGTGCCCCTCTGCTCCCTCTGGAATGAAGTACCTCCCTGCAGCTGAACTGCCGATGCAGCATCCGAGAAGCATACGTAAACCAATACACCACACTTCTTGTCATGAAGTGGAGCGGTGGGATATAACGTACAGTCCTGCGGGAACGTTAAAAATGACAGTTTTAGGAACCATGAGCGGTTCCCCTTGCTTTGTTATCCCCTATTTACGCACCGACCTGCTGAAGGCTGTCTGTGGCCACCCAGGTCCCCTCACTGACTCAGGCAGCCTGGCGGCAGGCTGTTTATCACGCGACACTTTTTGTCCACCGCGATGAGTTATGCAATGTTACCTCAGTGACGGTTGTTCCCCAATAGAATATGCTGTATACTTACTCAGGCCTGGATTTATGGTCTCTGAAGTAGAGCCCAACATATATTACCGGGGAATGACATCTCGTCACATCGTAATAGTCTCATGATGAAACATTCATGTGTGACATTTCGCACAACAAAATCTCCTCATGGAGGAAATGATGAATAGTCCCTGATGGGATAAAACCACAGCAGAATTGCCAGAAAGCTCCAGAAAGAAATACTGTTTTGTCCCACTGGAAGCTTTCAGATCCTCCATGATAGCTGCTCAAGGACATGCACTCACTTTTCTAGCAGTGCCTCAGGAAGAAAGATCTTGACCAGGAGTGGTAGCTTAATGCCCAACTGCTTGTGTCCACTTGCACCTGTTCATGACTCAATTTCTATCTGACCTTGAGATACGTACAGTATTTCCGATCCCATTCTTCACTATCAACACTTTTTCTAAAAGAACTTACACGTTCTTCTTTCTGCTAGATCTTGAAGTTACTCTAAGAGAAGAGGACATGGGAGAGGGGCATGCTGCTCTTTTATCATATTAGCACTGCGTTTTCCATACACTTTATTTCACTCATCATAGTTAAAACCGAAATCTTCAGAACAGCACTGCTAAGAATTTCGGGAAGTCAGATACCTACAGTTATCTGAAGCAAAGTCTGAAATTCTCAACTTCCCGCATGCCCAAGCACTGTATGCAGAAGCGGAACCATCTACATAGCTTCATTTGAGTATCTAGGCTGCCTAAAAACAGTTCAGGAATCCCTGCCAGCAGCCCACAGGAATGCTTTGAGTTCATCTTTAATGGGCAGGCCACTCGGACAACATACTGTCAGGGAGCTGAGGGCATCAACTGGACTTACTGACCCTAAACAGCCTGGGGTCTCCACCAGTATGGCTGCCCACGGGTGGAGGTGCCCCGTTTCAACTCAGGTCTGGGCACCCAGATCTGACCTGAGCCTCGCAGTCACTGTGCTTGCTTCCAGTCTCCTAGATGGACCTCAGACCTATGCTGTAGGTAGCCCGTGTCCTGGATGGAGCCTGTGTAGGTACGTGGTAGCCTGTTTCCAGCCCCATGTGTAGCCTTGTCTCCTGGGTGGACTTTGGGCTCATGTTATGTCCTGTCCTCGTGAAGCCGCCAGCCCTCGCTGCACCCCGGCACATACTCCCTAAGCAGAAGTCTTTCAGTCTGAGCAAGGACTGCAGCACAGACCTTCTCCTGATTCTGCACATCCCTACTCACACCATTAGAAAAAAAGGCCTGGAAGAACATAACATTCTCATCACTATCAAAATCAGGTTCAAACACCAGGAAATGAGGGTCTTACTTTTGACACTTTTTCATGTCACACAGAAATAAATATAATTTTTAATATTCTTCTTGCTCAGGATGGATAAAGAGCCCACTCTAAATTGTACTAAATACACAATAACATACAGGAATTGAACCACATTTGGGGAACAGGAAAAAACTTTTATCCAACAGAAAAAAGAAAATGTTGCTCTCCTAGACCTCTCCCCCCAGATGGGGTCCAAAGGATGGCAAAATGGCAGACCCATGGACAATTCAGAGAAAGAAATTTGATGTGGGTAGCAAACACAGATAAAATTGGCTGAGTCCACTTATTTTGTAAAATAGAAGAAGAAATGAGAATGTATATCTGAAAAAATCCATGAACAGATTTGGACTAAATTTATATTAACCTTATTTTGCTTTCTATAATAACAGCACTGTTTAACATTTTCAGAAAAACTGCTATAAAAATGTGTTGTGATGCCTAATCATGAAAATTAGAAAATTCATTGCATATAAGCATTCATTCCAGAAATTGTGCTCTGTCACCTCAAAGACTCTGTATGGATTTAGAAAGCTTCCAGTCAGGAAACAAGCAAAACAAGGTTTCTTAAAATTAAATACCAAGGCTGAATATCACAGCACAAGTAGCTGCTATTTAAATCAAGTGGTGTCAAAATTCATGGACTGAACCATGTTCACATAGAATCACCAATAATTCACAAATCACACACTAGTGCATGGTCACGGACTGTTGACAAATAGGATAAAAGGTTAGGTTAATTTAAATCACTGACCATGCTGGGACTGCAGGATTGGACACACACGGTATAGTAAATTAAAGTCATTTGCTGTGATTAATCACAAATACTTGAAAAATACACAGCTAAGGATCCTCATGTGGCTTACATGCCTTGTTGAAGAAGCTCATTTTGCAAACTTGTTCATAAAACTATGATTTTAGTCAGTCTGGCGAAGGGAAGCAAGGACTGAGACACAGAGACTACAGGAATGAAACCAGGACTCACTTGATGGTAACCATAGCTTGGACTAGGTGCTGGCAGAGACTGAGATGAAACTCAAGAAATGAATGAAATTGAAAAGAACAGAAAGGGAAGGGAGAAGTCAGGTTGGAGGGGATGTGGCAAAAGGGACCAAGAACAAAAGAAGAGATGGCATATCTGCAAACACAGCTGCACGTACTGATGCAGAGTCCCCGATCCTGGACTCCTGACCCTCCTCTGCTGTCAGCAACTCTTGGTGAAAACTTGTGTTGTTTGCACTCTCTGGTTCCCAGGGCATATAGCACCCACTGTCATTGGTAACAGCCTCAAAACAGAAATCAGAGATGTGTACAGCAAATCTACAAAACCAGTCTATAGGATGCACCTGTTTCTTAGCATACCTTGAAAAGGCAATTTCACCTTCAGGTCTATATGAATGATGAGGAGATGTGAGACAGTCAAGTTACAGACTACCACTATAAGAGGCTGCAGTGCACATTTCCTCCAGTACCTATTTATTTATGCTGATACAGTCCTTTTACAGCTAACTGTGATACTTCCCAATTGCCCATCTTGCCGAAGGTTCAGTCCACAAACACCAGAGACCTGCAGAAGCTGCCACCACAAGAAACATTCCAGTCCTCTCTTGTCCCCAGGCCCCACGTACTGCACCACTCCTCATGATGGTTAATGCGTGTATGCAGCTAAGCAGTAAACAAGAAGGCAACCACATCGTTTTATTAGGGTGCATTGAGTTTAACCCAGATCTGTTTGCCAATAAGCTTCCCTGCCTGGACTGACGAACTGGACAAGGGGGCGACGGAGCAGGAGTGAGGCCATGAGAAGAAGGGAAGGACAGAAGTATGTGAAACTACAGCCTCAGCACACAATACCAAACCTTTCAAATGGACCTCATCCAGCGTTGTTGTGGTCCTGCCCCTCTCACAGCCCAGTCAATCTAAGGCTTTCTTCATGCCAGCACAGTTTCTCCTCGGCGCCCCTCAGTGAGCCCTTTCAAAGCAATAATCTGGTAGAAAAATATCCCAGAAAACAAGAGAGTATATTTTCATTTTGCTTTACTGCCCTAAGCAGGCTCACCCAGGAGTCGAACAAGTTCCAGCACTGACATGGAGGAGACAGGATCATGGGATGGGGTTTGAGTGCAAAGAAACTTGAAACAGCAACAGCTTTATCTATCATATAACCACAGCCCCCATGCAAGGGATGGGGCTGCCCTATGAATGAACCAGGTAATGCTGAAAAAGACTTCTGACTAAAAGATGGTGCTTCACTTCTGAAGGGATGGGACCCTGTCCCTGCCTTTGCCACACATTCTTACTGAGGTGGTAGACAAGTCCCTTAAGTGGACTTTTCCCACAGCAACCTGCTTCCCCTTTTCTGAAAACACACACTATGTGAGTCTGATCCTTGTGTCTGATATGCTGGGGCAGTCTGTGAAGTAGGTGGGAGAAGCAACTGGGAAAGCAAGGTCTGAGGAGGTCTTGAAATGGGCCCCCAAACTAGTGGATACCTTTGAATTGGACGTCAGTGCACCTCTGCTCCTTATCTGCAAAATGGGAACAGCGACAGACTATACAAAGAGGATGATGCCAAAATAGAGTAATGAGTGCCAGTGAAGCAGTCAAACCCTGTTGTTGTGAACACTGGGAAGGAAACCTTGGGAAAAAATCTGTCTTCAGAAGAAGGTTTTAGTTGCATGTGATAGACTGGATCTACTTGCTGGACAACAGAGAAGAAACACTGTGAGCAGAAACTCAGCACGGTCCCTTCTGTGCACTGACACGTGACCAAGAATACTCTGTGTTATCAGCAGAGATTGTATCTTAATGCTTATGCAAACAGAGGCTGAATTCAGGTTGCAGAAGCTGCTTAATTCTCACATTTCCTAACTCCAGAGGGCTTGATGTCACCAGCTTTCTAATGTTCTTTTCAAGCGACCTGTGCTCAGCGCAAGTCATTTGTGTGTGATACACCCTTGGTTTGACAGACAGCTGACTCCTTCTGTATCCTGCAGCTGCTCCAGCTTTTCTGGGTATCCACCTAAGCGCCTACCTAGTTCATGGCAAGAGTTGCTGGAGCCCTCCTCCTCCTATCACGTTTCTTTCTTGCCTCCCTTCAGGCCGGTAGTTGTATGCTAAGCCACTAGATGGTGTGCACTGTTCTCGCCTTCCCCCTCCCCCTGGGAAAGCATTTCCATCGTATTTTGGCTTTAGGTTTTATAGCCAACCAAAAACAAAGAGGTGAAACACAGCACAAAAAAAGACATAGCCAGCTTCCTCCCAAGCAGTTAACTTCTGTTTGTTCCTCGTGTTCATTGTGAAAGGGAAGAAATCAAATGGAGTACAGACAAAAAAGCAAATGCTTTACGCATCGATCCTGATAGATGCTGAGCCCCTCCGCTGCCACTGGCTGCAATGGGCACTGGGAGTGCTCAGCAGCACTCAGGCTTTGGCACAGTTATCAGTCATACCTGCTTTGCCTCATCTTGTCTCAGCTCCCCGAACCCAGACTGCATGAGAATCAGTCAGCGATTTCTCTGGCAGTCCACACACATCTGCTTTTCTACTCCACACACCAGTCCCAGTGAAATATAGCAGGCACAGTTCCCTTCCCTGCCAATACACCGCCAAATATCTCTCCCTCTCTCTCTCTCTTTTAATAATGATCTGGAAGCCGGGTAAAACAACATGCTTGCTTTTGACAAAGAGAGTGCTTCCTCATTATAAGAGTAAGGAAGGGGAAAGAGGCTGTAAAGGAGACTGTGAGACAAAAAATTAACCTGCTGAATTGCTGGGGAAAAAAAAAACACAAAACCCAACCCTCCCAGATAGTCACTCCTTTCCAATGAAACATGGACCTGTCCTCCAGGTTAATCCGAAACTGGATTGCATAAAGGTAGCCATATTACACCTCTCTTCTCACCTCCCTTAAGAACATTTTTGCTAAGGCACTCAAAAGCTGAAGTGTGCCCATTCCATAAGGAATGTAGAAAAGGAACGGTATTTTCTTGTGCACGCACTGAAAATGCAGGTATCCTGGATCCCACATCCAGCACCATGTCCCGTACCAGCCCTGCAAGCTCCTGCAGATTCCTCTCCTACATGGTCAAGAGAAGAGGAACAAAAAGCCACAATCATTTTGAAGTCAGCCTTTTCTTTTTCTTCCTCTTCCCACTCAGCAGAGGAAGGCTACATGTACCAGAGGGTGGGTACTGGGGATCCCTACCACAGTGCTGCAATAGGGACAGGGGTAAGCACACCCTCAGTTCTTCTCTTTACCCCTGTGATAAGATAACTTGCATTTTGCAGCCTGGCACAGCTGGCCCTGTGCTGGCCCAGATCCATGCTAGTGTCTCAAAAGCAATCTTGAAAGAGCCACACATAGGTGTACACCCACGTGGCAACACAGCACTTTAAGGGCAGGATTGCACCTTAGCTGTGTACTGGGATACGCGCATGAGCAGATTTGTGCTGTCCAACAGCATGTCCTCTTCCACATGCCCTGCAGGTGAAAACTCAACTCAAGCTTCATCCCTGATGAATTTGGATTTTCACAAAGCGAAACAGATGAAAAATGGGGCAGAAGAAGAAACACAAAGGAAATACAATAAAAAAGTGCGCTTGAGTTCTCTTATTTTAATTCATTGCAAAAACACTGACAAAATGCACATGCATCATTATCAGATATTAAAGCAGACTGACCCTGAGAAGTCTGCAGTTCTCCCATTAATTACTAAAAATAGAATATAATCCCAAATACTGTGCATATGTTCACATGGACATTGGTCCATATCTGGCTAAAATAAATATTTTTTACAAAAAATATGTTACAACTGACACAAATGGTTTTGATTCATCTTACAGAGTATAAAGAGATGATCAGTGCAACTGCTTTGGTTTAGCATAATGCTTGTGAAAGTCAGCACTTATCAGCTGAACTGCAGTAATTGCTTCTAGACTCTAACAATTAGAAAAAGACACTAGCTTAAACTACCTTAAAGCTCTGATTAGATTGTTTAAAAGAGCACATTTTACCTTACATTTGTAACCACCTAGGAGCATGACCACTAACAGGTATTGTGGCTCAACTAGTGGCTGCTACCTTGAAGAAAAACAGGTGAGCAGGATCTCCTGCAATCCTTTGACCATAAAAAAATTACAAAGGATTTAGACTTAGAAAAAATCCACAGATAACAAACAAGCAGTAATAGCAAATACTTTGAAAACAAGCTAGTGAAATCAGCCTATTCCTCATGCTAGTGTACATCATTTGTACAATGCAAAACCACTGGAATTTTACACTGACTACCCATATCTCAAGAAACAATTACAAAAAATGTGAGCAATTACAAAAGCCCGTTTGGGACACTTGCTGAGATCAATGTCACTGGAGGTTCAAAAATACATTTATTCCTATTGCACTACCTAGGGTGTATATAGGTTTGATAAAGATGATTAATACTCATTTTTGCAAAAATTTTGTCTTCAAATCACATTTCAAATCTTGTGGGCTTAATTATTTGCTCTTTACTCTATGGTACAAGTGCTGATAACTCAGAACATTTTCAAAAATTACAATCCAGACCACTAAATGCAGGACACTACAGATGCTTGATACCTCTTCAATTTACTTTCAATTTACTTTTAATTTTCAACCATAAGATCAAAACCTCTCATTTCAAAAACAATCAGTTGAATTGCAAAGCTTTTTCTTAATACACTAAATGTGCAAGATCAGAGATAAAATTGTTGGCAATGCTGCTAATTTAACTCAGCTGCAACTTCCTTTAAATAATCAGAATTAGGCTCTCAGGTTTTATTTAGACTCATGACAAAGGGCAGTATTATTGTTGCTCTGTGAGGGTATGCTCCCAGGGTAGAACTGTGAGTACCAAAATTGTAATGGTATAGCTTATCTGAAGAAATTCTGTGGCACTGACTTAGCTCTAACTAGTGTACTCTCAGGTGGTTCTTTGTTTTAAGGTCCCAGTCAGTCCAGGTCCTGAGTTTAATTAATACATACTGTAACCATAGGTGGCAAAAAACAACACACTACAAAGGCATATAGAAACAATCAACAGATGGGCAAATTAAGTATTTCTTTCTAGATTTTTAATATCTGTCTGTGGGTTGTTCCAGAGGATGATCGCAAATCAAGTATGTTTCATCCACAGATTTCACTCAGCAGTATGAATTTGGTGCATACAGTTTACTTTTCTTACTTTTAGAAGCTCAGGCTCTCCCGTGCTTGTGCTTTTTTTCACTTGCATGTTATTTTTGCAGCAGACTCTACTACCTACCCTGAGCAATTCCAGCTGGGGACTCAGAAGGTGGCTCTGGGATCTGCCCTCCTTGGGGCAGCATGAAACCAGCCAAGGACTAGTATATCATACCTCCACGTTTGATGGAGCACAGAAATATCGTGTGCTCATCAGTCTTCCAGTACTTTGGTGCTATCTTTACAGCCTTCTTTCTTCAAAGAGGAAGAGACTTTCTGCACCTGTGCCAGTGATGGGGTCCCAGCCCAGCAGCAGGCATGGGAGCACCCATGGGCAGCCCCAGGACCCTGCTCCTTCCTCGCTGCTGGCATACCCCACAGAGCATCGTCTTCCACCCGAGCCTTCTCGTGAGTGCCAAGGAGGAATTCAGAGCTCTGGGGAGTGCATTTTGTGTACTGCAAAAAGGTAATTAGTGACTTCAGAAGCAGAAGCAAATAACTGTGGTGCTATGTGGTTAAATGGCCAGTCCTGAAGGATTTTTTTGTGTGTGTGAAAATCAATAGAAGCTGATAGATCAATAGAAGTTTTCTGTATAAAAATGTTTTCTCATGAAACAGCAAGTTTAGCATTATTCAAACAAATTATTCTGTTATTTAAAGATGTATCTTCATTTCTGTCGAACACTGCTGTTTTGTGCCTGTGTAAAACTAGAGTACTTTTCTCTAAGGAACCAGTTATTTTCTCTGAGCATAATGAATTGTTTTCTAATATTAAAAATTTCAAATGAAAGCCCTCAGGTGGCCGCAGTTGTTTCAGGAAGGCACTAGTGGTGTTTTACCCAGGGGGGAAACCCTTTCCATGGCAGCCCTTCCTCTGTGAGAAGAGGCCAGGCTGTTAAAATGAAGCAGTTGGGGTGAAGCTGAATCTTTCCTCCAGGAAAAGGGCTTTATTGCTGTTGTAAATCTTTGCAGTTAAGAAAAATCAAACTTCTCAGTGCTTTAAATGATTATTTCCCTGTGTGTGTGCTGGAGACTGCCCATGAGCTGGTAGGAGAACAGTGGCTCCAAATTTTCTGTGTGAAACTGGCCCTGGTGCAGAAAGCCCCTGAAACAAGACCTAAGCTGGAGGCTTGAGCACTATATAAACCTTTATATGGGACACCTCTGCCCTGGACATGTCTTCCTTTCTTGGAGATGAAGTTACTGGGAGCCAGTAAATGCACAGCTGATCCCAGCAGCTGTGATTCTGCTGAATAAAACAGAGTTTAAATGAGCTTGTGCAGACATCAGTGGTCCTTCAGCTGAGAGATGAGGGCTGTACGGGGACTGGCCAGAAGGCTGGGCTGTGGACACAGCTCCGTACTCCTGTCTGCCACAGCTCTTAAAACAATATTAGTCTTCTGGAGATAGTAGATAGATAATCTCTGTCCTATGATAATGCGCAGTCGTATAGAGATGTTTACAGTCGGTACTTAGTAAAGTACTTAAGCATGTATTTAAACACACTGCTGAACATCAGTGTGATTAATACTTTGCTGAATTAGAGATATGACACGAATACATTTTTCTGCTGTTGTAATTTTTCATTATATATGCTCATAAGCTGGTCATAAGGATTTTCTTTCAGTTTTGCATCCAGCAAATGAGTTAATTTGGGAGTCAAATTGTGCCTTAGTTATGCCTGCACAATGCCCTTCACATGCATGAGGGCAGAAAACCGCTCCATGACCTTTAATTGGACTTTTCTGTTACTCTTTAACGATTCATCTACAAAAAAAAAAAAAATCTGGTTCTTTCTCATCTGGCAACTGTTCGGTATTCCTTTAATATTACTGCAATCAGAAAAGTATATTTTTACATATGGTGTATGTTCTTGTTAAGGCTGTGCACATACAGCAGCTATAACTCCTGACCAGTGAGCAAGCAGCTGCTGGTGAGTAAAGATTAGACCAATACGCTCTGTTTTTATGTGTATAAGACTGGGGGGAGAAATGTGGCTAGTACATCACTTATCATGGTAATTCAATTAAAATCTATTTTAATGATTTCTATTAACATCATTTGCCGAGCCTCCCCACCTGAAAGTGAAGAGATGAAGTGCAGCTCTTTTTCACTTCATCCTTTCCTGCTTAACCCAAGGAAGAGTATTTACCATCTCCTAGTTTCAACTTTTGGAGTCAAACCTTCTGTGTTTTTTGTTTTAAGTTGAAACTGAAAGCACTGGCCTACCAATTTACATTAACATGCTGGTTATTGTCATCACTGCAAAACAGTTGCTTCGCTCACGTTTATGTAGCTTTTAAACACAGGAAACCAAGCTTGATTTATTTAATCGTCTTGGCTCCTGCCACATGCCATGCTACGGACAAGGCCACCCCATGTCAGGCTCTTTCCACTCGCCTCCCTAAGTAGGCCGCGCACCCACAAACACTCTCGTTACACGACGTACTGCATTCAACACCCTGCCTTGGTGCCCTATAAATACAGACTTCTCAGGGAGACTGTGACAGCAGCCTCCCACCCTGTCACACACAGACTTAAGATGTCTCCTGAAAGCAGTGAAATGTCCTAGGGCAGCCCTAGAGGAGACCCAGGCAGAGGGTAGGTATGAGCACCCCCCAACAGCAGAGCCCAAGGTCCTAAGCCGAGGCCCCTGAGAAGTCAACCCAGCGATTCTCCAGGGCAGCTCTTGAGGGAACTGAAGCCACAACAAACTTTTATTTTTTTTTTTTTTTATTTTTTTACCCCTGGGGGTGATCTATTCACTAGCAGATGAGGCACAGCTATGGGGCAATGCAGGGTAGCTCATACTACACCTGCCCTTGTTGCTCCTGCGCAGCGCATACTGGAGGGCATCACTTGTCTAGGTAGTCAGAAAGGTGTAGTTTAAAAACATTAATTCATTTTCCCCAAAAGGTTGAGGCCAGGCCAGGATTTGCACCTTTCCCAGTGCTCAGTCTGGTTTTAAGCAATGGGATTTCCACCATTTCCCGTGGGGGATTATTCCACAACCTAATAGATCTCAATGTCAGGAAGTTTTTTCCTGATACTCAGCCATAATTCATATCCATGAATTATGAGCTACTGTCGACATCACACCCATTGAGGCATTCCTAGAGCCTGCTTCATTTAAAATTATATGCTCTAGTTATGCAGGGTTTCTGTGTACTAGGGCAAAATGCTTTTTCTGCAGGTTAATTCATTACTATTCAATTTGTTAACACTTTTTTTGCTCAGTGTGAACAGTCATTTTGCAGCTGCGTACCCTATAGTAGCACAATCTCCATTTGGAATAGAATCACAATATATAAACATGACAAAACAACATACCAAAAACCATCTCTGTAAAGACATATTAGTCTGTTCCTGCAGATACTTACTCCAGCATTCAGTTAAATGAAAGCAGTAGCTCATACAACACCTGGTACGAGACAGAAAGCTTAGAAAAAAACCCTCACAAGTCCATAATAAATTTTATTTCTGTCCTTAACAGAGGAAAGGTACAGGGGTGGGGAAGGGAGGAGGGAAGGGAGGAGGGATGAGGAAGGGAAGGAAGAAAGGAACTTAATCCAGCTGTGAAAAAAATAGAGGAAAATTGAAAAGAGAATGACTTCCTACAAACAGTAAGCCACCACAATGCAACTGGAACATACAACAGTGAAAACAATAACATTGAGGATGCAAAATGTGCACCTCTTCCCATTAATACCAGTTATGAAACTGAGAAAGCTAAGGCAGGTTTCTGAAATCTGTATTGCAAAAAAATGTGTACAAAACTTCTTGGAAGGACTCTGCCGTTTCTTTTAGGAACATTTGAAAGGAGAAAATTTGTATAGCATGTATCTATTTCTCAGAAAGTCAGAGGATTTCTATGTGAATTGTTTATGATTATATTTTGCCCAGCAAGTGGTGCTTTTGCCATCCTGTTTGCAACCCATTTGTACATAAATAAAATGTCACATTAGATACCAGAAAAGGGATTGCTTTCTAAAGTAAGCAAATAGGAACATACCAGAGTTCATTTTCATCTCCATACATGCCTAGCTCCCATTAATGCTACATAAATCCCAGTGCAACTAGATGAGAATAAACTCATAAATTTTACCTGAAATCATCTAAGAAACAGAAAGCCATGTTTGCAGTGAGCTCTAAATTCACACAATGCCACACAATTTTGCATGGTAGCTGTTCCAGATATCTCATTTTTTAGAGACAGTGGCCTAATAGCTTTAAGGGACATACATAGTGCTTGTGAGAACATTTCTGGTGATAGTTCCTCACAGTACAAATTATGTGACCTTACTGAAATCTTTATCTAGCCAAATGGGGCACTCTCTTTGGACAGAGGACAGGACTGCATAGCTTCCAGTCTCTACTCTACCTGGACCACGGCATGTGCATCTACAGCAGACACAAAATGCCCACAGGCTAAGATAACTTGAAATGCTGCAGATCCTTAGGACTGCATTAAGCCCAGGTAACCATGCTGTGCTGCCCACCTGGGTTTACTGGTAAAGGCATGGTAACTTGTTATTTGTATCTGTGTTTCTGGTCTCCAGCTAGCTTTGCACAAACTGTGGTCAAAGCTCTCTCTGGTGGGGCTGTGAAATACCCATTGGGACATATTTGAGGGACTGAAGTTAAAAAAATTGTGCTGTCTTGGGCAAAGTAGGAACTTGAACCTCAGTTGGCTGCCTCTACCCTGCCCCACAAGAAGTGTTGATGTGAGACAGGACATTCTGATACAATTCTGGTTTTGCAAATAAATAAAGGAAGGAATTTGTTCTCATTTTACTTTGGAGCTCGTCGTAGAAGTTGCTGCAAAATGGAACTGTCATCCTCAAGCCATCTGTAAAGATGAGTAACTCAAGTTGAAAGATGAGGTAGAAAAAGCTAAGTTCTGTGATCCAGGAGAAAGGTTTTGAGTCAAAGGTTTTGATTTACTTGCAAGGATAAAGTAGGGAGCAGCATCTCCAGGTATCAGCAGCTTTCTTTGTAAGACATCCCCACAGAAGCTTGACATCAGCATCTACTGTGGAAATGGCACAGATCATTTGATAATTCATGTTGTCTTACACCTGCCACCTTCTAACTTCGAGACACACACCTCATCTCTGCACTGTCTCAGTCCCCTGCCTAAGGATGTTTTGGAACAGGGTTGTGTCCTGTTCTTCTGTCCCAGTCAGGTTTTCAACCACAAATGGTCCTGCCTGAGCACAAGCAGCGAACAGGACATTCAGGTCACACTTCTGGACCCTGCCTGAAAGTAACTGCTGGTGGAGTTTCTGAGGATGAAGATGAGTAGATTCGGGCATGCTTGTGTATACAAAAGAAAATAAACATCTTGGAAGGCATCTTTGTATATGCAAAAGAAAATGAAGTATTTCATATATCCATGTTTCCAGAAAGGTAGGTGTTTAGAAATCTGTAATAGAGTGCAGAAAGCAGCCAACAGAAGCTGAAAGACTGTTGAGAGCTTTAGCACAGACTTAATCTGGTCTAAATAAGACTTGATAATCTTAATAAGACTAGCTGTTTCAAAGATATTTTGTAGAAAAATATATAGTGTCTAGGAATATAGGAAGAGAAAGATATCCACTGCCTATGATATACCAGATACACCACGCCTACAAATAAGGGGGATATGCAGAAAAATCTGCTTTATGAATAAGCAGAAAGACATACTTTAAATTTTACAAAAAAAAAAAAAAAAGTGAATAATTTATATTAGCCCTTCATTCCCTGAGGGTTTCAGCTAAAAGAAGGCAAAATGAAGTTAACAGATTGCTTGGTCAAGCCAAGCACAGAAAACGGAAGTTATCACAAGATACACAGTCAAAAAAACACCTGTGTAAAAAGCAGAAGCTAACAACATTGTAATAAAAAAGAAAAATACACAGAAAAAGGGTTAACATTTCTTGAAAGTTATGTCAAATGGTACTGCACAAGAAAATAATATTTAACAAATGCAGCATTCATTGTGAGAACACACTACATTTTCACTCATTCTTAAAGCTCTGTCTTGCTCTTAGATACGCAGGCATGCATCATTAATGGCACTTGCATGGTTGAATTCCCATGCATCATCCTCAGAACAGGAATTGCGGCTAACCTCTAGTATGTCACATGCAAAATATATTCTTTACTAAATTTCTGCTTCTTACCACTATGCTCTCACTTCTCCGTACGTGAAAATCATATGTCTTATTGGCAGTGCGTCTGATCACATTGAATAAATCTCCTAAATCCAGGCTTAAAGTTGGATAGTTGTACCAGTCAGTCAACTTTGTGACCTTATTTCCTGTTTTTTAACTTTTTAAAAGGGGATAAATATAGGGACAGAAAATACAGATGGCATTTATGTTTAAAATTAGCTTTTAATGCAATCAGTGCATCTAAAAAGTAGAATAAATATGAGCATGTGCATATGTGTATACGTACTTGCACAGCTTCTACACATACCTGCCATGTTTATTAAATCTGTCTAGTAGGTAATAGCAAGACTTCTTCTGCCTTAGTAATATGCTAATGCTTGCTCAAGCTTTTCAATGCAGTGCTGAAACCATCCTTGACACAGCACTAAGGAGAAGCTGCAGCATTCCAGACTGCTGGATAAATGGAGTGAGAGGGGGGAAATTTATTAGGGCTGCCAAGAACTGTTCATCAAGACACATTTTTGATTAACATAAGTGTGTACTATTTTCACAGGTGACAAAAAAGGGTGAACAGATTGTAACTGGCATATGTCAAGAGATTTAACCAGTCCATCTGACTCAACTCACTTTTTGCAAATACCACTTCTTTTACTCAGTTTGCCTATTGATTAGAGGCAAATTGAAGGAGGAAACTCCTGCTTCTAACACACTAACCTTCTTTTAAAAAGTAAAACCTCTACAGTGGATGAATTTCATACTTAAAAGAAGTAAACATTTCCAAAGCCAAAATATGTGCTAGGCATTTAGTAGTACATAAACTGGCATTTATGCTTTTGAAAATGTCTCCCAAGAACCTCTGATGTACGCATATAAATCATACTGTCTGTCTTGTAGTTAACCAACTTGGAAAAGAAAATACTGAGGAGTTTTTAGGGAAAACTGGTTAAAGCACTCAAACCCAGGAAGGACTAAGGAACTCAGCGATGCCAAAGCCGTTTCAGGAAACCAGCGGAGCAAAGGTTTTGTTATGAACTTGCCCAGGAAGGACAGAGCATCATTCTGTATAGGAATAGCTGACACAACCAGGTGTTACAGAATTGCCAGAGGAAGCAGGAAAGAAGAAAATACCGCCTATCCCTGCAGAAATGGTTGGGATGGGAAGGGAGTGACCCAGGTTTTCTGATGCTAGTACATGAATCAAACCATTTTACCTTTCTTTCATGTGACTTCTGTGTGGGTAGAATGTGTAAGAAATAATGCTTGTGCAGCTCTGAAAGGTTTTGTAGAAGAACCAGCACGTGTAAGTGCTGTTTGACATTCAAAATGTTGTTACTGAAGATGAAGGACTGTTGTCCAGGAGGTTGCACTGTCACAGAACGCATTCAAGGGAAATTTGAAATGTCCAAATGACAGAAGCAAAAATAATGTATGCAGGTAAGACTACCTGAAGCGGGGACTGCCTCGTGTAAAAATGAACACAGCTAACCTGGTGAAGGAAGATGGACCACCTTTGTGAGGGCAGCGTGCATGAAAAGGTTACTGGCTACTTGTTAAGATCAGTCAGAGGAAGACAAAGCAACTGACAACTCCTTGATACTGCGTGGTTGCTGCTGGCATGGAAAGAGGTGGAGAAGGAAACTGAAGTGCTTGATTCACTGTTTGTCCTTACATATTGACCAAACACAGCAGACTGAAATAAACCTAGTAAAGAGCAGGGAGTTCACAAAATTCAAGATGATTAAAATAAGATTACGGGATAACTAGGACAGGAAGTAACCAGAAGTGAGTGCTGGTTATTTTGACAAAACTCTTCAGTTTGGTGACCTTCAAGACATTTCCCTGTCTTTCCTAACCAAATATGTCACCTATGTTATTCTTTTAATTGGACAATGACAAATGGCTTTTACATTAGTTTAAAATCCAAATCTAATGCACTACCTAAGCATAACTACATTATCGCCTATAAATATATTTACCATTATTTTAATGCTTATTGAATCCTCTTCATGGTTTACACAGATGATGTGGTTATCTAGGGAGGTTAAGGAATGTTACAATTAGCATCTTCTTAAAAAATAAAGTACTGATATGGAAGAAAGAACTACTGCAGCTTCACATGATGAACGTGCCATGTAAGAGTTCAGTAACATTTCCAAGCGTTTTACCCCTTTGTGCTTTACATAGAAAAAAAGTTCTGCATTGAGAGGAAGATTCACTGTATACCTAAAAATCTGTAAGAGACAATTTCTCTCCTACTTAACACTTATAATCAGACAGATGGATACATTGCGATGGAAAAAATACCAAAAAGAAAAAAAAAAAAACCAACCCCAAACTAAAACAACGACTGCATCATTTTTATATATTTCTTTCATTCTCTGTTCAGGTAGCAAGAAATCTAATTCCAGTTGGATCAGTCTCTTGTGATATTTTTTTCTTTCATTTAATATATTTTTAAATGCTCAGAGGCATTATGACAGAAAAGCATGTATTTTTTGCCCTGGTTTATACCCATCATCTTTACCATTACAACAAGACAAAAGCATTAAAGTAAAATTAATCATGTCAGAAGATTTTAGCAAAAAACAAGGGAGACCATGCATAAAGCATCGCTTTGTCTAGTGTGAAGTCACGCTCTGATTAAAAACATATAATGAAAGTGAAAGTAATACATCATTGCCTTAGCAGTAGGGTTTTTGGGAGAGCTATGCAATTCTGAGCACAAAAAATCTTTATAGGCTCTGAATTTCGAAACTTGCAAAGATTATAGAATAATTCTAACAAACATTGTTTCACTTCTTTCAAGTTTAATTAATCTTAAACATTGTAGGTAAGGCAAACAACCAAAGGAGCTCCATGATTAAACAAGGATTACTATCAGAACTGTAGCTCAAAATTAAGAGAGAAGTAGCAGTAGCTGGTTCTGGCCAGGGAGGGACGAGGTTGTGACACGGGGACCCCCAAACAGTTCCAAATCCAGTAAGTAGTTATGAGGACTGCGAAACATCATGGAATAATGAAAATCCCTTAACAGAGCAGAACTTTCACTGTTAATAAGGACCCATCAGCTTCAGTTTGTGTCACTGCCAGTAGCAGCCTGGCGCTGTTATGTGACATAGGTAGCACCCAGTTAAAAAATGAACCTGGGGTTGTGTATGTGTAAGCAAGACTGAAGAGAAATCACGCAGTAAAGAGCTGTTCACTCTACTTGGCCATACAGTCTATAAAATTCTCTACTTTGCTCAGGCATGACTGTACAGTAAGAAATGTTTCAACTTGTACAGCGATGTGCACTTTATGAATCTTAGGTTAGGACTGTAACCCCATCAAATAAAATTAGGCTTGTGAAATGCCACTTGCTTTCTCCTTTTTTTTTTTTCTTTACTCTGTCTCTATCCTTTGTTGCCAACATAGAAAAAATAACTCCATGAGAAACACCAGACAGGAAAAATACACAGTAATACTAGACTGTGAAAAATCTACTGATCCCTTGAGCCATAGCATTCTTGCCTATAGATGATGACATTAAAAAATTGGAAATGGGTGCGTGCTTCCCCTCCTCTTCTGGATCTATGAACAAGGCAAGTTGTTTTCCTGATTCCTTTAGAATTACTCCCATTAGTATTGATGCATTTGGTGCTTTGGGTAGCCAGGCAGAGAGAGGTGGGCAGTATCCCCTGCCAATAGATCTAGTCTCGTAGTGGGAACAAAATGAGATTGCTACTCTCCTGAGCTGTCATACTCAATAGCTTGTGCTGTTCCACCTGCAATCGTCTTCACGGCTCCAAGTACAGAGCCACGGCTTACATGGAGGCAGTAGCTCTGGTGGCTGATGTTCTCGTGTTCCCTGTGCATCGCACAAGAGAGGACACAGAGCCCTAAGCAAATGAGCCACTTTCATTTCAACAGCCACCATCCACACAGAGAAGAAAGGAAAAAACACAATAGGCAAGCAGCTCTCTTTCACACTAGTTTGCAGACCTTGCTGAGTAACTTCTGGAGCTCCTCTCAGTGGAGAGTGACAAGAGGAGCCGAATCTCCTCCTCAGTGGCTCTGCTCCTTCACCCAGGACTAAGTTTGCGAGCTTTTTTCCCGCTTTCACTACCCCCAAATGCCACTGGCACAGAGAGCAGAACATGAGTAATGCAGATGGAAGCCGAAACATTTGCTAGTACAGGAGGAAATGAAATACACCTCAGGTGATAATGAGATAGGAACACCCTGCAGCACCAGACTGTAAGGACTTCTTTTCATCACAGAGCCTCGCCAGCAGGACATGGCTTTTACACGGCTTTCCCTGTTCACCAGGAGGAAACTCCTCACTTACCATGATGAGTGGGGAGTGATCTGTAACCTCAGGACCAACAGCACTAAACAAGTGAAAAACAAACAGAAAAAAACTCTCCCTCCCTCACTGCTGACTGTAGGATAGAAACAGATCAATTACTTTCCAAAACTGTTCACTGGGACAGAGCTAACAGTCAAAGGATAAACGGTGGACATAAATGTACTTCTTCCTAAATTGCAAACAAGTACATCAAAACCAAAGATAGCACAATGTCCCCAAATTCCCACATATCAACTAAATGTCATAGTATGCAGATTTAATACCAGGAGTGCACTGTACTATTACCAGGCTATACTGTGACTAGGTTGTAGTCGTCCCTAAAACAGCTCTATCACAGTTCATATCTTTAAATCCAAGCACTCCTACACTACAGAGTCATTCAATGTCTTATGGAAAGGACAGGACAAAAGTTCTATGCCAACTAATCCCCACTTCCCATCCTCCTTTATGGTAAATTAGAAAATAAAGCAGGAGAATACAAAATCTGCATACCTGAAACTCTTAATTCATCTTAAAAACAAAACAAAACAACAAAAAAACTATTACTATTTGTCAAATAGCAGTATTTTCCAGCAAATCATGCTTGTTAACATTGTGTTAACATTGAGTCTTTTTCACTGTGAGAAGACGTGCATTCTCCTCAGTGTATCTACAATCCTAGCCCAGGCCAATAGGGCATCCCTTCCTAGATTTTTTTGTAAAAACATAATTGTTTGTGTCACAAGAGGGCTGTGTATTTTACAGTCATTGTCTCAGCCAAGACTGAAACAGATCCAGGGCTGAGCAACAAGTGCTTGAACACAAGCTAGCTAGGACTGCAGCAGATGCAGTACCTTTTAATAACAGCACAGAAAGTATCGTACAAAAAAACAGGATGGAAAGAGAATTGTTGTTTACTATCTGTTACAGTAAACCAGGAAAGACTGCGTTATTTTAATAAAATTATACAAAATGGTTCACAAACACCTTTTAACACCTCCATAAATGGTTGTGTTATTCAAATACTAGCTATGAATTCAAGTCAGTATTTTTAATCACAACATTTAGATATCATGCTTCCAGGTACGTTTTCCCACAGTTTTGGAGATAGCATCACATTGTAAGTAACCAAGAACTGAATAAATTTCATTCTCACAAAATCTTACATATCTGTAGATACCTAATTCAGAATAAAGTCATTTCTTTAATTCAGTGGAGGGCTCAGGTCTTGAAGCAAGAGTTCCATTTCTCCTATCAGGGTGAGCCACTGTATTAGACACAACAAATTCAAAACTACAAAACACTTTGGTCCTACATAGTATCACTGATTTTTCACTGACCATTTTTAGAATTTTCTTACACTAGTTACATAGTTAAGTATCCTATTTCATGATTCTGAAAAATATGAAGTGTAGCATATCCCATAGTATAGATGCTGTAGACTTTTCTAATAGTTCATACAAACT
The DNA here is from genome assembly GCF_040182565.1 of Anser cygnoides. Taxonomy (NCBI): domain Eukaryota; kingdom Metazoa; phylum Chordata; class Aves; order Anseriformes; family Anatidae; genus Anser; species Anser cygnoides. The sequence continues at coordinate 117,937,128 of NC_089874.1, forward strand.
TTTATAATCGCCTTTCTTACATAATGCCCTCAACTATTAATCCAGGCATCTAAATCAAGGAAGTCTTTATGTTGAAGCATTTTCAGAAAGGCTCCTAAATTTTCCGTGGGAGAAGGGAATTTGCAGAGGCATATTTCAAGTCCTGCATCACACCAGTCTTTTTAATTCTTTTTCATCCTAACCTGTGCATATAACGTAAAGGTGGATGCATCCTGTTAAAACGTTTGAGATAAGTGATGAAGAACAGAATTCTGTAAAAGGTATTTTATTGGGAAAAAAAAGGAGGTCTATCAGAAAATCCAGGTTTTACCAGTTGTCCAGTTTTAGAAGTATGGCTTTGATTTATGGATCAAAATTGCTCATTTATTATTTTATCTATACTGCTTTGGGCAATTTTGACAGTTAAAATTTAGTTTTATTGACCAAGGCAGCCAGCTTAGCCACAAGGGGACTAATGCACACATAGCCTGCTGCACTCAAGAAGCTATGATTTGATTCCATGACCAAGTTAGACTGGGAATCGCAACCAACACAACACTAAGTTCCAAATCTCAGTGCTCAAGGCAAAATACTTGCTCTAAAACACAACCAGCCTGTAAAAGAAGGTGGGAAGGAATTTTGTGATAAAAGCCTCCATGCACTGTTTCCTGTAGCTGACATATTCCAGCAATGCTTCTGTCAGTAGTGGATTCAAAGCAGCAGAGAAGAAACCTTTCTTTAATGACTGTGGACAACAGATAAAGCTGGAAGAAGGAAATGAAGATGCAGAGGAGAATTGAAGATGTGCTCTATCTAGTATGATGGCTTACCACAGATCTGACAGAGAAAACGGTCCAAGAATTGTCTTTTTTTTTCCTAAACTAGATTTTATTCACATATACATAAATATGCATGTATTCATGTTGCAGGATGAAAGACTTACAAGTTTACTTAAAAAACTTACTGGAATGATTTTAAGCCAATGTTAATTTAGGCCTATCCTATTATAAAATTAGCATCTTCTGCAATCTCAATTTATTGCTCCATTGTGAAGCCCCTTGTGATACATAAACAAATCTCTGAAGAGAAACAAATCAATAAAGTGTCTAATTTGATTAACCATGTTTTTAAATTCATCAAGACAACTGCACAAAAATAAACCACTTACTTGTCAGTATTTTCCACGTCTTCTTTTCATCATCATAATACTGAACCAAATTGCTGGGTAGCCGGTCAGGTCCGGGAGGCAATCCTCCAACCAATAACAGCATTTTCTTATTGGAACGAATTCTTCACCCAAAACAAGAGGAAAGATGAACAACCACATTACTGAAGAGTATTTTTAGTGGCAACAAAATCATAACCATCAAAAGAATGTTCACTGCTTGCAGTTTTCTATTTCATTTTTTGTGTTTCTTTCCCCAATCGTATCTTAACAATTTTTTGAACCAAGCAGAAAAATGATCAGAAAAGCTGCATATCTCTCTACTCACGGAATAATAAGCTTCCTTTATGCAATTTGTTAGAGGTTCATTCTAGAACGACCTTTTTCTTATATTATCCCTTTAAATCATCACTCTTTACAGCTGAATACACATGAAATGCTCTGGAGTTGTACTAAGGTTAAGCATTAAAGTTGCATGTCAAAAATCGTATTAGTCAAAATCATTATTATAAGCCATTCTACACTCAAAGAACCTTGAAAAAATTAAGGTTATGCAGAGAGTTTGTGAGCCAACTCTTTAATCACACGCTGAACTTCAGATACGTAGTTTAGCACAATTAGCAGCACTGGGCTAACGGTTATGGGTTAAATGCTCCTTACAAGCACTTTTGTTTGTTTAATTTAGTCCAGGCTCTTGCTTTCTCTCTCCCCCACCTCTCCCCCCCTTTCCCGTGCTCTCCCCCTGTGCACCACTGGCTATAGCAACACCAATTGGTAAAAATGAGACTGTGATGTTGTTGTGAGCCTCCCCAGAGTGGAGCCCTGCCAATGCTTGCCACTGATCCAGCGGCATGAACCTGCTCAACTGTGCAAAGTCACTCTAATTCCCTCCCTCTGTTTTTCTACCTTCTCCCCCAGGGGGCAACCACTGAAAGGAGTGACTACCCACCCATCAAGAGCTGGCAATTCGCTGCTATTAACCGTGACCGTGATTCCCAATCTGCCTGGCAGTTCTTAAGAACAGGACTGCAATGTCTCATATGCAGTAAAAGCGGTTATCTGCACCCTGGCCTCCAACACTCTACCTGATGAATGTGCGATTTCTTTGCAACATTAAGGGATTGAGCACAATTGGAAGCAAAAAGGGGAGGGCAGGCCCAGACCCCCGGATGAGTCCCGGTGCTTTAATAGTCACTTCACATACAATTGAACTTCCGTCAGTAATACTAAGCTCCAGAGTGGTAACACTGAAATAAAGGTCTACGCTCAAAGCGTTCCTGCTGTGTAGGAAGGTGTCGTAGCCTGGAAAATTTGCACCAGTATGAATGAACGTGCAGGAGGACCGTGCATTTGCTGGAAAGCACCCTTGCCAAACACCAATGTTTTCCCAGTCAGAGCAACATCATGATCTGTACCTCAGTCTGTAGGAAACCCTGCTGGTCAAAAAAAGCCGGAGAAGGCCACTGAGCAGAGCCATGAGCACAGCCTTGTGAGGTGCCTGGGCGCTGCAGTCTCAGCAGCACACTCGGGAGAGGATGCTCGGCCGCTGAGACATGCCAGCGGCTCAGCGCCACTTACTGCCGAGAAAGAGCGCCGGCAACAGACTAATCCACATCTGTACAAGCACCAAAACGAACTGAGTTGTGCTTTAGAGGCGCACAGCCACCCAAAATGAACTTAATTCAGGAAGGGAGCACGCAGCTCAATACCTGACCCAGACGATGCTGAGGAATGAAACCTTTCAAATGGCTCTGCAAAGGACAGCGACAGACTGCAGCTCCATCTATCACAAGGGTGGCCAGGGAATTCTCTGGCAGACGGCCTTGTTTGTTTTTAAACGAATTTAGGACTCGCGGAAGGTCCCGAACCGACGGCGGGGGAAGCGGCGGGCCTCGCGTGGCGGGCGGGCGTCACGCCGCACGGGCAGTGGCACTGCAGTGCTCTCCCACGCTGTCCCCGCGCCTCGCCCCCAGCTTGTGGGGAGCCCCTGCAGCCCTTCAGCCTTCCTGACAAGCCAGCCTCTGACCTCGGTACTAAAGCTGCTACTTGCTGTCAGATGATGACTGTTACCTGCCCACCAGACTATGTCTGGGTATGGGATCGGGAGCCGTCTCGCGATCGCTGTCAGCACGGACTCGATGCGGTGAGACCAAGCTCTGGGGAAAGCTTTCACAAACACTGCCAGCCTCTTGAAACGTTCAATCTCCCCAGTAAAGTTTTTAATGAGAGAGCATTTGATAAAAACTACGCAACGCAGGAGCATGATAAACTATTTTTGGTACGAGTTAGGGATGACTGCACATGTAACAAGTGGCGGAGCAAACCAGGGCCATAACTCAGTTATGCATGGCCATCCCTAACGATAGAGAATAAATTGTTTATTCCAACCCCCTTGTGTTGTACGTTATATCACAATCAACTCCCTGTGTATTGTAAAATCCAGAATGCCCTTGCAAGGTTTACTTGATAAAGGAGTTTATTTTGATTTTCATCTTTCATCTGTGAAACTCCCTTCTAACTCCAAAGCACTGTGAAAAACCAATGAATGGCCAAGGCTCAATAGTTAAGGTGAAGAATGAAATGTCAGATGTAACTCTGAGTTTCCAGACTTTGGCAGCTGCAACTATCCTTAACATTACTTCCTCAGCTAAACAATCTGAGAATCTGCTATGCCCTGAGAAGGACTAGCACTGCTATATGGGAACGTTTAGAAATATTTAATATTTTTTCAGTATTTTACACGGGAAGTAGCATGAACAGAAGTCCTTAATTAAAGTTTAATATGAAATTAATAGCTAGCATAGTCTCTACCAAAAGCACCGGGAATTCTCACATTACGAACAAGAGATGAGTTGTCTCACTGAGAAACGTACAGTATCTGACTAATCTACACTGAGAGTTTTTCCAGTGAGCCACGTAAAGATAATACGGTGACAAGATATGCATGTTTTAAATTGATGTATTTCCTTGGAGACAATTCTGCTTTTTAAGTTTTGGTGTGAATCCCCACACTTTAGGTTTTGAAATAAAAATTTCTCTACTCTATTACATTGCATTGCATCTGTGTTTGATATCACACTGAGCAGTCCTGTTAAATCTTAATATACATCTTAACACATATATTAAAATATGAAAGACATGGAAAAGATCACTGCTTATATGCAGAAGCCTTTTCTAAACATTAATAAAAAATGTAATTCAGTGAAACACTAAGATAAATTCAGAACTAGAAAATACGTGTAAGGTAAAGTTTCTCCCTTCCTGCATTATTACATATTTGCTATTTGGATACCTCGATATTACCCCGTCAAACACTTGGCGTTGTATCTGAAACAGTCTCTTTTCATAGTCCTTACTTCACAGCGTAATACGCTGCCCGGTCACATACTGCGGTTCACAGTGTCCCTAGCAAGGCTATTATGATCATCTTGTGTTCAATTAACAGTAGCAGGTCTCAGTCAGGGAAGGCTAAAATAACGTTAACCATGAACAGGAAGGCTGATGTCACACAAAAAGCTGAGAAAAACTTACCAATGTCTTATCCCCAAAGTATTTCTTCTACCAAGAATGCAAAACTCTAGTTCTCATTGAGGTACACACACGTTATTATTCTGCACGCACTTTGCAGTTTTTGTTCTGCAAAGATTTTAGAACACTTAATTCACCTTAATTAAGTTTCTGGGTACCCCATGCGGTATGAAATTTGTTTACTTACAGGGCTGTAAAACAAAATATATTTTAAAGTCAACATTTTCCAACTTGTATGGTTTCATTAAAGCACACAAACCTAGGAATCTGAGAACTCAGATAAGTGACTTTGCTGTCAGAGATGTTGAATACCCATCAACATACCTAAATGCTGCTGATTTCCAAGGTCACAGGAGATGTGCATCAGCTCTAAAATTCAGGTCACTTATTCTACAGTCTAAACTAACTGCAAATACACTGGACAAAATGCTGAGCCCAAGGGAATTTATCATCTTATGAAGAATCAGTAGAAAAGACAGTGACAGATCTCAATAATCCTGACAGCCTTGTCCACCCAAAGCTCTTTTGCAACCTTGATAGCTTCATGTTAATGGAGAACGCATTAATGGGAAATATTCTTCTTGTACATTGTTTTTCTTTATTAGCATATCCATCAATCTTGCACTGCTGGGTTTTCCTCATCTAGGCACTTAGTAGAAGTTCATTCTGCAAAGGCAGGCAACAAAACAAGCCCCACCCATGACAGCTTTGCTCCAGATTCTTTCAGTTTTTTAAACAATGCAGCAAAGTTCCCCTTTCTGCATTGGTGCCTGCACAGAGAATAGAACACAAGAGAATAAAATGAAGAATGGCAATCTGTGGTCCTTCATTCCTTCTGTGTAGTGCTACATCAGAAAGAAAACCGCATCTTAGACATAAAGGTGATACTGGTAATCCATGAAAAAAATGAAGACTATTCCAAGTCTAATTTCCTCTTAACTCAGGACTGCAGTCAAATAGCTGGACTTGCTCTTTGAATATAGACTGTCATCATGGCTTGAGCCAGGTGGCTCTTTGGACCAGGAAACTCGCATACATGGGTTGCCTCGCTCCTGTTTGAGCTCTGATCTTTCATGCAGCAGAGCCAAACCAAACTTCAGATGTTTTCTCGTTGAACTGGGACTCGAGTGCAACTGCCAAAAGACCAGCTCAGATTCAGCAAGACCACATGAATGGGTGGTGAATTTAAAGCACACCCACAAATCTCAGCAGGCCAAAGGATTTGAGAAACTGGAGGATAACACATTGTGATACTGTCAAAACAAGTAGCAAGAACCTCAGGAAAACTGGCCTGTGTTAGTATGCAGAAACAAAGTATTGCAGTAACGTTTGGACAACATAATAAACAGAAATAAACAGTCCTTAGCATTTCAGTTACTGACCTTTTGTGTGTTAACACTAAAGGCTTAATATAACCTTCAGAAACCAGGATGGTCCTCTGCAAAATTTTTCTTCCAAAAAGGCCTTTGAAGGAGTTTTGTGTCCAACAAAAATATAATGGAGAAGCCAGTCGCTGTCTGCAAATCTGAACTGATGATGCAGACATGCATTTACCCGTGACTGAAGAAACTGTTTTGCCATCACAGAACATGTTATGAGATCTTTAGCAATTATCTTCCTCACTCCTGGGTAGGCATTTCAGTACAACAACAGCATCTTATGAAAACTGCTTCTTTCAATGGATTTTGGCTTCCGCAGTTGACTGCAAAGATAGCCATGATTAGCAACACATGTTTAATAGACAGAAAATATCATTATCCAGGAGTTTAACTACGAACTTGATGAAAGCCGTAAGACAGAATGCAAGCTTTATTTTGGACAGAGACATTTTGTGAGGCTTTGTTAGCATGTCAGTGAATTAACAAACATTGCAATCTGTAGGTGAGTAGGCATCCAGAATCTTTTCCCAACCCCACAGCACTGCCAGGGCAAGGACCTAAGCTTCCACAGTCATCAGACCAAGTCTTGCAGCCATGGAGTTCTGCTGCAACTCTGACCCACGGGGAATATCCTTCTTCTTGTGGGCAATGGACAGACCTAAAAGAACATCTGTTTTGTCAGGACCTAAAGGATGCTGAGGATTACCTAGGTCTCTTTGCAAATTATGACCAAGAAATTATTTAACTCTTAGGTTCAAAATATTTTCACAAACACATTGAACATAAGTTTCTTCATTAATTGATTTTTCTTACTCTTCTAAGGCACATCTATTGCTAAAGCCCACCCAAAGGAAAAAACACTCTATTAATATCATACCTAAAAGCCAGTCTGACTGTTCACTTTAGTGCCATGAAGATTCTTGTTTTCATCTTTTCATTCTCTTTATAATCCTGCTTAACAGAAAACCCAGAGTACACGTTTTCATTGCAGCAAAGCTTGCAGCGACATCCAATAAGCATTATTTGGTGATGCCCAACACCCACCTGCTCTGCTGCCTGTTTTCTATATATTGCAAAGCCCTGCTGACTGACAACAGACCAAATTTTAGGATCATAAATACTAAGCTGGGATGCGGACATAGATGTCTTATTTTTTTCCTATGAATATACTCAAATGATTTTTATTATTATTATTATTATTATTATTATTTTATTATTATTATTATTATTTTCTACTGCATTTTATTTATTAAAAAAAACCAAACTGCATGAGAAAGAAGGAGAGTCACTGGTAGCTCCAAAAGCATTTTTTTTTGTCTCCACCTAAAAAGCAAAAGTCTACACGTAAGTGAATCTTATGTCTGACAAGCCATATTGAACTGCTGAAAAGTTACATGACAAGTTAAGGTTTGCTTTAAATGCCTTTATATCTATAGTTGCTAGGCATTTTTCCATTCCTTGCACTAAAATAACTTACAAGGTGTTTGGAGCTCTGAATACCTGATTTTTCTTTATCAATCGAATCCTATTGCTGCTACTAATTTAGAATGGTCTCTAAGCACATCTCAAAGAGTTAGGGTAATTTTTTTAGCTGGAAAATATTTGAAATGAATGTCTCCTCCTTTTGGAGTAAGATCTTCTGATCCACTAGCTGTCTTAAGGGTGGGCCAGTTTCCTGGAAGAGTGGCATCTATCATCAGCGTTTCTTTGGGAGGAACCCAGAGGAATGTCCTTTTCATCTCTGTCTCCCTGTATCACCAGCCTATTCTTTATGTTGACAGGAGACTGGTACCGCTTCCTCAGAAAGGTTCGCAGCAGCTTTCCCATAAGGAGTTTTGCCAAGGTCGCTGTATCCCTACACGACACCATTGTTCCTTACAGCTTGAGACAGGCTTTAATGGATGCATCGTCTGTGTGATAAGCTTATCTCCCTGAACATTTCCTTTATCAAATGTATCACTCCCTTTGCATCACGGTTAGGTTGCAACCAACTCTCTTTGTGTGGAAGTTTCTTGTGAACCCTTGTTCCAGCATTGCAATTACAGGCCTAATTGCCTTCTACGCCTCCTATAAGGACAACATCCACACACATAGATCCGCTGAACACATCTTTAAATTCACCAAGAGCCGAATGCTGAAGCTAACCTTACTAGCAACTCAGCGAATATCTGAAGCATTACAAGGGACCTAAATCACAGTAATTTTAATAGCAAATCTTTTACTGGCACTTGAGTCACAAAGTCTCCCATGTCATGAATTGTATTGGCAAAACTATGCAAACAACTGATTTACCATACTCTTGGCAGTTCTGAAGAATCTTGAAAAAATTCCCTTCATTCTGAGTATTTTAAAAAATAAAACCAAAGAAACTTTTGAAATTTGATTTCCCCTCCTCCTCCTATTTTTTTTTTGTTGTGGACAGAGATGGTAAAATCGAAATGTTTATAGAACGCTTCAGGGTGGTCAAGCGCATTTTTCTCTTGAAAAATTTCAATCAGCTCTTTTTACTGACATGCAACTTCACACGACCATGAAAAGTCAGGACGTCCCTTTTTTGTCTGATTCTGTATTGGATGTCTATGGCTACAGGAGGTCTCCGCATCAGAGGTTGTGTTCTCCCCAGCTGAGCCTCCTTTTCTTTAGGAAGCTGAGGAGAAGCAGCAGAACCTGCTGCTGCCTCACATGACTATGATGGGTTACCTTTTCCTTTTTTTTTTTTTTTTTTTTTTCTTCCTGAAAAAAAAGCAGCAGTCAGGGGAAGATGAGAAGAACCCACTGTGGCATCAACCTCTATTTGCTTCCAGCTTCAGTGCAAACCGTCTGTTTCCACTGAACTTGGCAGCTGATAGTATTTGCTCAAAGTTCATTGTCTGCTTTCCAAGAATACAGCAAGAAGTGTTGACTACTAATGGCAATAGGCATGACGGTCTTTAAAGAAAATTTCAGGAAGCCAGCAAATATGAAAAATGATGCCAGAAAGGGTCTAGTAATGAATTTCTACTTCCCATATTCTCTAATTTCTTTAGATGGTAGTTTGGTAAACCTGTAATTCCAGGCAGGATCTTCTTCAACAACATCAACAACAGAAAGGGAAGCTTACAGAGCAGTGGAGGCCAACCAAAAACTTTTATTTAGGATGCCAGTTAACTCTGATGTTTAATCTTTTCAGGCCATACTTTGCAAAAGTATAACAACTTACTTTGCTAGCTATGAAACTGCTTTAATTTTTAAAACATAAGAATAGTGTGAAAAAATAAAATGCTGTTTCTACAGATTATGAGCATTTTTTTTTCCATAAGGTGTGTTTAACAGAACTGTTTTTTTTTTTTTTTTTTCTGGAAAAATACTTTGCCTTGATTTTGTGCTCTGTGTTTGCTCTCCTTGTTTCCCTTGCCCTCAAGGCTTGTTGTACTTTCTCTTTTTAGTGTAAACTGAAATAATTACACCGTTCCACCTCTGCTTCATTTACTGGTCAGTAGCTACAGACTCAGAACCTCAGTATTCTCCCACTCTAGGGAGAAACTACAGTAATCCAAGGCAACAAAATGCCTTCAAAGACTGATTGCAGACAGGGTCTGCATGACCCTCTCCTCTCTCTCTCCCCTCTCCATGTGAGGGGAATGTGTGTCAGGAAAAGAGGACAGAAAAGCTTCAAGACAGGACATGCAGGCATCTGAAAAAAAGGTGTGTGGGATGTTCACCTTGATCCTAATTTGTAAGTGGTACAACCAAATCACACTACAAGGGCTTTGATAGGGAATGCCCGTATTTAGGAGTCTCTACACCATTTGTGGCTCATGTTCTCCCTGTCACAACAGTTCTGGACTGCGCTGCCAAAGCTTGGGCAAGAACAGCACAGGACCTTGCGAGATATAACTCCACTCTTTCAGGGATCCATAGGATTTGTGAATGAGCTGCACAGAGTGCTGCAGATCATGGAAAGGGGCATTATTTATTTATCTACTTATTTATTTATTAAGTACAGGAAGCTCCCTTTTTCTCCATCACTTTATCCCCAGTTTGAGTGGTTTAGTGGCTTGAGTGTTTTTTTTTTTTTTTTTTTTTTCCTACATTAACTTCATTTTCCCTCTAAAACAAGGGGGCTTGGAAGATTTCCCCTGACTTTTCCAGTGAATTATTATCCCTCTCGGAAAAAGTTTAGACAGGCAGATATGTCTATATGCATGTGTCAATACATACAGAAAAGGGTGCAAATAGCACCAGGCTGGGATTTCCATCTTCTACTGCTCTGCCTTCAGATTTCTGTCAGGTGAATTTTAATAAACGCAGCCTGTGCCTGCATTTCTGTCCCCCCCTGCAAGAAACAAATGCAGGCAGCACTCCTGCAGGAGGATCCCAAGGAGAAGGACAGCAGCCAGAAAGGGGGAGGAAGCCGCAAGGAGCAAGGTGAAGGAAAGCCAAGGAGCAGCACAGCCCAACCAGCTGCAGCAGGAGAGCTGAGCGGAGAGGTGTGGAGCAGACAGCATCAGTCTGTGAGAAGTAGGAAGCCTGGTGTAAGGCACACTGAGGGGCTGGGGACGATGGCAGCAGAGGATTTGAGAGATGGGGCAGGAGGAGGTGAAGCTCAGGTAGGATGGATATGGGAGGTGTCCTACCTGGCAGAGCGGCGTGGGAGCAAGGAGGAGCCTATGAGGGGGACTGGTAAGGGAAAATGAGTAGTTTGGAGGTTCGAGAGACTTGGAAGCAGTTCCTTTAAAATAGGAACTGAAATCCTGGTGCAGAAAAGAGAGATGGGGAAAGATATAGAGATATTGGGACCATGTGTTGCCCATGGAGATAAATCAGTGTGGAGTGGCTGGCAGTTTACAAACTCCAGCCAGGTACCTCTGACCAGAACATGGGCGCACATGACACTTGGCACCCCTTCTTCATCTACAGCTGCTGGAAAGACAATTGCCCATAAGAGAGACCATTAAATCCTCTTTATAAATTACCTTTCTCCTAACAAGTACTGTAACTGGGCCAAGAAAGTGGCTCTCCCCAATGCTACCGTAGCTCTTGAGGATTACACATGCCATTAGGAAGGTTCCAAAGGACTGACCCACAGCAGTGGTCCTCCCTTCTCCTGGATATTCAGACATCTCTCCACTTGCACTTCAGCGCTAGCCTAGCTGCAAAGGCAAATAAATGCACGTAAGGCAAGTAAGGCAAGTAGGTGAGACTAACTAGGATTAAACTGACTACAGTTCTGTGGTTCACTTCCCTGCAGCCTCTAATGTGTCAGTCTCCTTTCTGCAGCTCAGCTGAGAGAGTCCTGGCACAGGAACAATTTACTGATATTAATTCAGGCACATAAGACCTGATCCAAAGCCCACTGAAATAAACCCGAGCCTCACGTTCACTTCATTCACACTGTAATGCAAACGTTAGTAATTCAAGTACATTTTAAGGTGTGGTTTTTATCCGGACATTAATTTGGAGTCTGAAATATTTCTCATTTGCAATAAACCACGAGAACAAATATTAGTTAAAAATTCAAATATTGGCATTGGGATCACAAAGGGTCAGGTGGCTAGTTACTAGAATACATGACAATGTATTTCAGGGAAACAAACAAGCAATTTTTATTTATTTATTTTTTTTACAACCATCAAACGTACTCAATGAGATCCTATGAAAATCTTAGCAGGAAAAGAAGTCAAATTGAACTATAAAATACGCAGACAATAGTGCGTTCAAGAAGGAAATTATTTAGTTGCCAAGAGACAACCAGTTTGTTCAGATTTTTAATCTCCCCTCTGTAGAAAGTAAAACAGACTGGGTATATGCGTCTTCTGCATAAATGCTAGTGTCTCATGCTGTTCTTTACTTTACATTTTCCCTCTTCATCAACAGTGACCACCTTTCTACTGAGTGAAAACTGGTCACACTGTCTTCATCCCCTGTCAGTTTAATTTCCCTGACATTTTCACTAATATGACAAAATACAAAACAGTCTGGATGACACCCTCTCTCTGCTGAAATTAAAAGAAAAATACAAACCACTACAATCAGCTTCGGTAGGATCAGAATTCACACTTTTAATCTCTTGAAGGTCTAGTAACTCAGGGAACAAAAGTATAGAAAAACAGCTGGGTCTGTACATTCTGGGACTTCACTGAACCCAGAAAACAGACAGCATGGTCAGGCTTAGCCTTCTTATCCCTTTGTCTTTTTATTTTCCTCCTTTCTCTTTCACTCTCTAATTCCATATTTCCTGCCTATGACTTTTTCCATCTCAGGTCAGTTGGTTTATCCCCATCCATTTTTCCTCCCCCACATCTGAAATAGGTTTTCCAGAAACTAAAATGCTCAGCTGTTATTGACAACAGCTGCTGTTTCTGCCAAGAATTAGTTGCTTTTTTTTCCTGTTTTTTTTTTTTTTCCCTTTTGTTTCAACCACTCTCTTTTTTATTTGCCTTTTTTTTTTTTCTCCCCGTCCCCAGTTCCCTGTTTTCCTGTTTGGTTTGCTATTCTTTCTCCCTTCCCAGCTGTACTTCTCTCCCTTCTTCCCTCCCTCATTTGTACTTTCTTGCTTCCTTTATTTAGGACCTGTTTCTCCCCTGAGGTGTCTTAATTCCTTTCTTTTTCTGTATTTTTCCCCCCTCCTGGTTTTACTTTCACCACTCTCCTCTGCCTTCAGCTACCTGATCTAGCTATACAGACATCTCTCTGCTGCTCTTCCTGGAAATCCATACAGAAGCTAACCTGCCCAAATTCCTATTGATTTCAATAGGAGTTGTGTGTGTTCTGCGACTGATAAACAACTCCTGGGCTATAACAGGCTGCCTCTTCCCTCCCAGAGTACCTTATTGTGTCTGTCTGAAACAGAAAAAATGTAAATAGTTACAAGCAAGTAAAACCATAATATCATCACAATGTTCTATAAGAAAGCAACAATGTTTATGTAAAACATTTAATGATAAGCTCTGTAATTTAAATATTTTTCTATAATTCTCCATTTTCTGTCTACAGCTATATTATGCATTAGCACAAATAAAATTAAAAGTAAAAACTAGACACTTCACACCAGAGATGTGTTTTTAACCATTTTCATTGTTGCAAGTAAACATTGAAGCAATAGTAATTCTCATTAGCTCACTCATCTTTAAAAGTGAAATTATTTCCAGCAACATTGTAATGCTCTAACCCAGAACTTTTTAAAAATTGAAAACATATAGACTGTATTATACAAAATGTATTGTATTACACGATAAACCACAGAGACATTTTAATCAACTCAATATTCCAGTGAAGTCCTGAGAGTCAAATAAATAACCAGAAGACGAACGTTCTCTCTAAATGCCTTTTCTTCTCAGAACTACAGAAAACACATCACAGCACAGTTACCCGTGTCTTTCAGGCTTAGCCAAAACCGTTTCAGTCCTATGTTCATGGTCACCATAATGGGCCCAATCTGTTCTATGCTGAAGTCAACTGGAATTTCTTCAACTGATCTTAGAACTGAGTATGCCTCAGGAAGCTTTTGCAGCAGCTTACATGCTGAGGCCTATTTTAGGTGGAAATCACAGAAGCCAGAAAGTTCCAGCATAAACCCGAGAAGGGGAGAGCAAAGTCAACAGAATTACTAACTTGCTTAGAGTTAAATGCCAGATGTAACTGAAATACCCATCTCCCATGAGGAAGTCCTAAACTCAAGACTGTACGGCAAGGTTCAGAAGTTGGGAATGTTATTCTCAAGTTTTTAAGACAACAATCTTTTAGTTGCTGTTATTTGAAAAAATAGTTTTTACAAAATTGTATGGGAGCATTCAAGCATTTACCTTCACTCAGGAATTTTCAGAAAAAATCTGCTCTCCCTGCAGGTAAATACCACTTTCTCTTTTTGACAGAGTCCCACAAATGTAGCACAAAAGACAAACCAGACACTGGTCCCAGCCCAGGCATTCCTAGCACTGCAGGATCTGCACTTGTAACACAAACTTTATGAATAACTCTGCTCACAGCACACAGATGGGATTATGATCCAAAATTGCTGTCCATAGTTCTTCAGCCCTGGCAACAGCAAAAACTTGTGTTTGTCAGGAAAGTGAGCACGTGATTTAGCACATAAAGAACAAGCTTAAAGGAAAAAAATAGTGCTATTCCTGTTTAGATTTCAGAGGAGAATCACCTTGCATCAAGCTTCCCATTACACTCATTGTGTTTAAGAAATGTAAGTAGGCTAAATTCCAAAGTACCCCAAAATGGTAGTGGATTTGTACACAGGTACACTTTTTTTTTTTTAAGTAGCACATTGAAAAAAAAAATAATATAGTTTTTAAAAGGCAGAAAAGTTATTAGCAAATTCTCATTCTGAGTGCAATTCTCCTAATTTCTTCTATACGCTGTCAGCAGGTGACTACAGCTGTGCCGCTTGCACTTCTCACTAACACATACTGTACTATGCAGCATATATTATACTGCACAAGAGGAACAATTTATCTCTTTCTAAAGATATGTGAACCTTTTGTGAATGACCTTTCATTAAACTTCATAAAACAAAATTCTAAATTACCAAGGTCATCATTGCTCACAGAACAGGTAATCTAAGTTAAAAGTCCTTCTCTGTGTAATAATTTTTATCTACTCACACAAGTACTTAACTGTTCAGTTACTTTTAAGATTTGCTTCTACAAATTAGTAACTCAAGAACCTCTTTGCGGATTTTCTTTCTTAAAATAAAATTTTATCAAATGTCAACCTGTCAGAATTGCAGCTTTAAAGACACCATGGGTAACGTGAAACACAATTTGGGAAATTTCTATAGTCCTGGGTATGCTTTTTTGTTTTTACATTCATGCTTAAGAAGGCAATTGTACACTTAGGCAGCCCGACTAAATCTTAAAATAATTAAGATTCAAAATGGGCCTTCGTGACTTTTATAAATTCCCAGGACCTCAAATTAAAATATACCAATTATATTTTGTATCACTGAGTATTTCAACATCTCCAACATATTAACATTTTGAGTAAGTTCTAATGACTGTTTACAAAGTACAGAAGTCTGCATGCTTTCCCTTCAATTTCAACAACACCAAAGAACTCAATCACCAGAAGCCAGTGACAACGCTGCCATTGAACGCATGCTAAAGTTGCAAAGATGATGGTGTGTTACCACCTATCACTGTTAAGGGTCTCTTGAAATACTATTATCCGCACGTACATGCAGACCTGTGACAAAAATAATGGTGGTATTTGGACTCTCCCATAAGCCATTAAGTAAATGCAACTTTGAATCTAATCTAGGTCTCAAGTACGCTCCTTTTATGTGTGCTCCCGCTTACGAAAAGCCAGCTTCCAGCACCAGGAGTATCAGATTCTTGCAGCATCCATGACACTTGTAAGCATTCAGTGGTCAGAACACCACTACATATCCTTCAAATGACATGGACCAGTGAAGCTGGAAGGTATCTTCACTGAACCAAGCAGGCTGGTATCTCAGCAATCCACCAGGACAGGAGCCCCGGCACGCCCCAGGTGGCGTGCAGAATCTTGACTAACAAGTCGGTGGCGGGTTTTGCATTTTTAAAGTCGATGGTTTTGAATATTGAAATGCAGAGGGTACACGCCAGCTGTAACAGCAGCGTCTCAGCAACACTTCACCTTGCGAAACGCTGGTGTTTGTTTTTTATTGTGGGGTTTAGGAGTGAGAATTGGTTAGAGAGCAAGGTGATAAGCATGACAAAACACTAACAGAGCCAGCTAGCTAGAGATAATAAAAGAAGGCAGAGCATTTCTGAAGTTAAATCATCAGGGTACCTCTTACGTGAGGATACAAAGAATCCTCTGCCTTAATGCTAAGGGAGCACATTGTTAAATATTTTAGATAATATATTTTCTTGCAACTGTTAAGTCATTAAGAGTAGCCACCTCTTAGTTAAAAGGCTGAATATCACATTCAAAGTGTGCGTTGATTTCTGCGCTACTGTGACACTGTACTTGGAAGATGGTATTATCTTTCCATTTCTGAATGAAATGAAGTATAAACATATTTTAAACGGAGGAAAAAAAAATCCTCTTTCGTTTCGGGTGTATTTACTATTCATTGAACTCTATGCTGTGCTTTCAGTTCCCAACACCAACCTCATCTTGCCAATCTCTGACATCATGATTCATCACCTTATTAAGTGAAAACAACTGGCAGGCCGTGGCCATCCGGACTATGAAGTCACAAGTTTCCCCGCACAACGGGGACATCACCTGAACACCGGCAATAAGGGGGCGTGCGCGGATAACGCAGTTATTTATGTACGTGTGTATACAGACAAGCATTAACTGGATTTAGGACAGGGGTGTTGTAGGTTAGAACGCCCTGGAGATGCAACTCCTTGTTAAAAATTTGGGGTGGGGGGGGTGATAAATCAGCATGTGAGGGCTCGTTACAGCAGGCCCCCACCTCCCTCTCGCCCTCCAGCCCCAGGGTCGGGGCAGCCGGGGCCCTCCTAACCCCGCGGCCCCTCGGCAGGCCCGGCCCGGCCCCGCCACACGCCCCGGGGGTGCCGCGGGTGTCGGCAGAGCCCCCCCCGTCCCCCGTCCCCTCGTGTCGCCCCTCACCTGCTGGCCAGGCTCTGCCGGCAGTGCTGCCTGAAGGGCATCAGGTGGTAGTTCATGGCGTCCAGCAGCAGCTTCTGGCAGACGGGGTCGGTGCGCATGAAGTCCACCGACTGGACCCGCTCCACCAGCTCCGGCGCGGGGATGAGGGCGAAGCGGAGGCGCTTCATCAGGTCCGGGGCGTACTGCATGCGGGTCTCCCGGTCGTGCTCCAGCCACAGCACGGACATCTGGAAGAGCGCCAGCTCCGACTCGACGGGGGGCAGCGAGTCGAGCAGGGCGCGCATCTCCTCGAAGTTGAGCAGCAGCACGTCCTCCACCAGGTACTTGTTGGCCAGCTTCTTGGTCTCCTCCAGGCCGTGCAGGGCGGCGATCTTGCACACCTGCTTGTAGTTCTGCACCGAGATCTGGTCGTTGAGGAACTGCACGCACAGCTTGGTGACCTGCGGGATGTGCAGGATCTTGCTGACCGACAGCACCTCCTCCACCGTGTCCAGCGACAGGGTCACGTTGGCCGTGTACAGGTACTCCAGCACCAGCCGCAGCCCGATGGACGAGCAGCCCTGCAGCACCAGGTTGTTGATGGCCCGCGGGCTGGCCAGCAGCTTGTCCTCGGGGGAGGACGACGGGGTGCCGGGCTCCTCCTGCGGCTGCGGCGGCGGCTCCTTCGGCGGCCCCCCGAGCCCGTCCTGGGCGCCGGGCCCCAGCCCCAGGGCGTGCGGGTGGCCGCCGGTCCCGCCGCCGCTGGAGAAGAGGGATCGGAAGTACTGGGAGCAGGAGGCCAGCACGGCCTTGTGGCAGTGGAACTGCTGGCCCTGGGCCGTCAGGGTCACGTCGCAGAAGAGCTGCTTCCTCCACAGCAGGTTGAGGCCGTGCAGCAGGTTGTCGCTGTGGCTGGGGTCGAAGGTGGAGGTCCTGTCCCCGGATCTGGACATGGCGAGCGGCCTCCGGCACACCTGCCTTTTAAACCCTCCTCCAACCTGGGCAGAGGGGTGGGGAGGGGGGTCGGGGTGGGGTGTTGGGGGGGGGGGGGGGGGGAGGACGGGACGACACACGACACAACAATAAACACACAGCTTTAGAGGCCTGCAGGACACATGGAGGCTGGCTGGGCACGCCTGGAGGGGCAGGACGATCCCCTGCCGGCCGAGCAGCCCCCGCTGGGCGGCGACCCCCGGCTACGGGCTGGCTCGGGGGGGCGGGGGGGGATACAACTTGAGAGGGCCAGAGGGGATTTATTTGGGGGCTTCCTCCCCACGCACACACCACCACCCCTTTCTTCTCCCGCCTCGGTGCAAAGCGGGCTGCTCTCCAGGGGAGCAGCGAGGCAGCCGGGGACGTTTGCAAAGCTGACCCCCCCCCAAAAAAAAAAAAAAGCCACAAGGAAACCAACCCCAAACCCGAGCAATCAACACACACCAAATAACCCCCCGAACTCCTCGGCACGCCCGGAGAAACTACCAAGTGGCTGAAACTCCGCCGGGAAGGCGGACGGCCCCCTGCCTCCCCGCCCGCGGCCCCCCACCCCCGGCTTTGGCAACTCCGGGCGCCGGGACCCGCTCCACCCCCGGGCCGGGGGCACGGAGCTGAGCCCCCCACACCTCCCCTCCTCCGCCCCGGCAGGGAGGCTTTGCGATACTTCGCGCCCCGGAGGAGGAGGAGGAGGAAGAGGAGAAGGAGGAGGCAGCCCCCACCCGGGCCCGGCTGTCCTGCCCGGCCCGGCCTCGCCGCAGACGGCGCCGCCGCCGTAACTCCGGTAACTGCGTGAAGTTCAAGTTGGGGGAAGGACCGGGGGGGGCCCTGCCCGGCGGCCCCGCTTCGGCCGGGAGCCCCCCTCCTGCCCCTGCTCCGGGCCCGGGGAGGGGAAGGGAAGGGACGGCAGGGGAGGGGAGGGGAAGGGGCCGGCGGGGCCGCACCTGCGGGGGCTGCGCAGCCACCGACCCGCGCTGGCCGCATCCCGCCCCGGGGAGCGCCGCCGCTGCTCTTCCTCCTCCTCCTCCTCCTCCTCCTTCCTCCTCCTCCTCCTCCTCCTCCTCCTCAGCGGGATCCCGCCGAGCCCCGCTCCTGCCATTGCAGCGCGCTCCGTCGCTCCTCGCCAGCGCCGGGCCGCCGCCGCCTGCCCTGGCCCCCCCGCCCCATTTATCGGCGCTGCCGGGGGCTCCCTCCGGCCGCTCCCCTGCCCCGGCGCCGCTCAGCCCCGCTCCCCGCGGCCGGGAGAAGAGAAAACCTCCCGGAGCCTCCCCCTTTAAGCGGACCCGGTCAATCCCCCCCCCTCCCCACCGCACACACACACACACACATACATACATGCACACAGATACACATACACACACACACTCACACTCCTCCTCTTTCTCCCTCCCCTTCTTTCTTCCTCGTTTTTGCCCGTTTCTCGCAATTGGGAGTTTATTCTGGCAACGCGTTTGTTACACAACTGCCCCCCCCCCCCCCCGCTCACACTTCCAGCACACACACACACACCCCGCTCCTCTCCCCCGACAACAAACAAATCGGGAGACACAAGAAAATGCACGGAGACGGTCAGACACAAGGCCGGAAACTTACCTGCTCCACAACCAGGCTGCCAAAGTAAAGGTTCACTTAAGCTCCCCCCCAAAAAAATCAATTGTCCTTCCTTTTTAAAGGTTTGCTCGGTCCTTCAAAAAAAAAAAAAAAAAAGGAGAGAAAAGAAAGAAAGAAAAAAAAAAACCTTCTGGTTCCCAACTCGGAGCAGTCACTCTTTACAATTTATTTTGTCGTACATCATTTGATCACCATGAATTAGCAACAGCAAGAAAATGTACGAGAGAGAGAGAAGGAGAGAGAGAGAAAGAGAGAGAGAGAGAGAGCGCAGAGCTTTCTGCAAGAGAAGAAGAAGAAAAAATGTACGTGTGACAAATTATGCTACCAAGAAACAACACATCATTATCCTTGGGCCTGGGGCTCAGTGAGTCGTAACGAGAGTAATAGGAAATCCACGGTTGGGGAGAGAAACGGTCGTGCATGGCCAGTGGAGAGAGACCATACAGGGGGATGGATGCTGGAGAGACTCGCAAAATTATGGCTCAAGGCTATTGTAAAAATTGTCGAGCGTAAATGACTGCGATTTCAAACATCTTTGGAAGAAAGAAGGGGAAAAAGCGAGCCCCCCCCCCCCCCCCTCCTCTCTGCCTCCCTCCCTCTCGCTCTCCCTCTCTCTTCTCTCTCTCTATAAAGAACCGTCAAGTTTTAGTGCGCATTGCTAATTAGTCAATTTCTCTCTGCCTTCACAGGCTGGCGACTTTGCTGCTGAGCTGAAACTGCTAATTTCTGTGACCAGCTTTTTTCTTAGCTGTGATCTGGATGAATGAGTAGCTGTCTCACAGAGATGACAAAAATAAACTCTAATCCCCCCAAAAATTTCCACTACATCTTTCTCATGCATAGATTTATGATCTTCAAGCGCCCTGTGCAATATGCAAACTTTTTGTGGGTGAGTGTGTGTGTGTGTGCTGCTGGGGGGGTAGTCTGTTGTATTCAGGTTACACAGGATTTGTTTTGTGTCTCTGCTCTCCCCCCCCCTCCCGGGATGCGATGGAGATAATGTCTGGTTTCAGTACCCGATATATTGTCGCCCCCCCGCCCCCCCCCCCCCCCCCCGTTGTATTTACATTACTGCTCCGACAGGATGCATCCTCCTTCCTTGCAACTGTGATGAGGCTGGAGGGGTGGAGGGGAGAGAAAGAAAGTGAGGCTACTAAATGGTGTTAGTGGTAAAATGTTCCCTTTACATTTGTTCCCCTGCACTGTTCAAGATTTATGATCTTGTTTGAAGGCATATTTTCTCTATCGTTTTGTCTGGTTAGACAACCGTCTCTGAACTTCACTGTCAGCTCTTCAACAGATAAGGGTTCAGAAGTCACATTTTTTTTATTGGAAGATTAGCATATTGTCAGATTTGTCTTTCAGTTTCGAGACTTTGCAGTGCAGAAGCCTGAATCAAATGGCAGGAAAGCAGCTGCTATTTCACAAACATAACCTTTCAACTTTCTGCCAGATCTGATACCCTAGAAACGTGCACAGCCCATGCTTTGGGGCTTTGTTTTGTCTTTGGTTTTTGCTTCATAGTTGTAACAAGCAGAGGGAATCTCATGGTAGGCACTTTGAACTTTTGCTTTCCACCAAAGGGTGTTTTGGTAGAGGACGTGTTCTCCACACTTTGTCTGATGATATATTGGACCCTCACAAATATAGCTCTGATCTTCTGTTGACAAACCTCCAGTGGTCAAAAAAAGAAAAAGAAAGGTGGGATGTATGCCCTTGAATGAAATGCACGTGAAAGAAGGCTGGAGTGAACACTTACGCAAAGTTTTACCTGATGTGAAATCCACAAGCCCCATCCCATTTCCCGGATAATACTCAGGCTCTTGCTATTAAATTACACACCAGGAGTGCGTGACTTTGAATGCCAGGTCTCATGGTCTTTCTCTTTTACTTGGCCAAGGATGCCAGCACATTTACAAAGTCAGAGTCAGATTGCTCAGGAATGCAAAGGACTGAAACTGAAAGGCATCAAGGCAGTTTTCGTTTTTATTTATTTTCTGCTGACCTTAAAAAAGAAGTTCTGCCATACCCTTCCTTTTTGCTTCACCAGATAGCTCCCCTCCTCCTCCCTTGTAGGTCATTTCTTTCTGCAAGACATTTCCAATAGAAATTAGACAGTTGGTGTTTTAGGGCATGGTATTTTTTCCCAAAAGAATGACACCATCATATGCTTTGTCTAAAACCATTTTCTTTGTTTTGTTCTTGTTGAGCCTCCCCTTCCTCCCAGCCGTACCCTGTTGGCCACCCAGATTTTGGCCCCATTCAGGTGAACGAATTACAAGATGCCTCTTTTTTTAATAGTGTTTTCACTGGTGTTTTCAGTCATGTTAGGTGTCTCCCAACTGTGGTAGATGAGAAGAACAATTTTTACGTTATGCTTTTGCTGCTGAACTTTACTGCTGTAATGGTTGTAAATAATCCCCAAGGGGTTTTGTATCAGTTTCCACTGAGTGATATGTCACACACTCTTACACCATCGTAAGCCGCCAAAATATGTCTGTGTCAATGTGTAGCAAGTTTCTGGGACTAGCATACTGGTCTTACTTATGGATATGATTTGTGGTCATTTACAAATTACAGATTTTTAACTTTCTGCCACGAAGCTTTCTGAATTATACTACATTGGGTAAACATTTCCAAAAGTCCAGAGTTTGTTATTTTCAAAATGGACTTGGGCACTTTTGAAGGGAGGCTTCAGAACTTCTAACTCACTTGGGTGCTCACATTATATCTGCAAGGTAGAAGATTAAAGTTTACCTCTTCCAGGCAGCAGCTGTCAGCAGAAAATTCTGTGTGTTTTCCTTCTTCTCTGATTACTCCCAGACCTGTGCCATGTAAAATGATTTTTTTTTTTTTTTTTTCCTATGGACCTAAACTAGATGTATTTGCCATTTGGTTTAAACGGGGACTTTATGTCTCTAGCTTATAAGCCTGAGGGTGTCACAGACTTGAGGGAAAATGCTGGGAGTAAAGAGCATCTCCCTTGAGGCACAGAACTCTTGCTAACTCCTGAGCCTTCCCTGTCATACTATAGGGCTCTATCCCTAAGCAGGATTCCCTCATAATGGAGGACAGTATCCCATGCTTTCATGTTTTGGAGACCAGATGTTGGTAACTGTTGTGCCTTGTCTTCCCTCAACTCATCTCCTCTCTACCCTGCAGACTCCTCAGGTTACTGAAGCCTCATTGCATAGAGTTGTAGTAGAGAGGTCAGTACTGCAAAGGGAACTAAATCACATCTTGTGTTTCAAGGAAGAGGTCCTCATGCAAGAGGTCCTCCTATATTTTTCATCAAGAAAATGTAAGGCTTTGTCTTTTAAATCCCAGGGAACAAACAGTAAATAAGCAAGGAAAATGCTTTTCAGTAAAACTAATTATATTAAAAAAAAAAAAAAGGAAGTTTTGAATCTCTCTGTGTTACCTGTGCTTGAAATATGAAACATACCTCTGTACAACTGATATTTGGGGGGATTTTTTTAAATATTTTATTGTTGCAATACGCATTGAGATTGATACCCCAGCCTAGCTCCAAAATCAACAAGTTATAGAATCATAGAATCACAGAATATCCCGAGTCGGAAGGGACCCATTAGGATCATCGAGTCCAACTCCTGGCACCACACAGGTCTACCCAAAATTTTAGACCATGTGACTAAGTGCACAGTCCAAATGCTTCTTAAACTCCAACAGGCTTGGTGCAGTGACTACTTCCCCGGGGAGCCTGTTCCAGTGTGCAACAACGCTCTCTGTGAAAAACCTCTTCTTGATGTCTAGCCTAAACATCCCCTGCCTCAGCTTCACACCATTCCCGCAGGTCCTATCACTGGTGACTAAGGAGAATAGATCTGTGCACAGGATCTTAATTATTAAGAGCAAAAATAGATGTCAGATCCGAACACCTGCCCCTCTGTCACTGAGGCTGCTGTCAGAAACAGAGTTTCAGCTGGCTTCACTCTTTGAGGCATAGAAGTCACCATTCTGCACATCTTCTGGCCTGCTGAACCCCCTCAACAGCTTGCATTTCTGGCACTATTACATTTCAAATAATGGGAAAGACATGACTGGTTGATAGTGCTCACCAGAATCAGCCACACGGGGATGGTGTCTCTACCCACAGGAAAAGAAAATTATTCTGGGGACCTTCCAGAGAGGTAAAGATGACAAATAAATTGCACTGTCATTGTTGTACAACATGCCATACAAGTTGTTAGGACATCTCTGGGTGTGTAGGTCCCTACTGTCATACAAGAATTTTACAAGTAGATGAGCAACACTAGATGAGCAATAGATGAGTATTGGATGCTATCAATAATGTTGCTACTCATGCAAATGTTGTTATATAATCCACTGTGGAGTTTCTGATGTGGAAGTTCATAAGGTTGTCCTTCTGAAGGTAGAGCTGGTATCACTTCCCATGTATAGACAAACTTCTTTAATCCATTGCCAGGTAGTGTGTTTAGGAACAGGACAGGAGGGGAAGATTGCAGGAGGTTGCGGTGAGGTTAGAGCCCATGAATCTGGACTTCTGGATTCTCACTACTGAACGGTGATTGTACCTGTACCTGTTTGCACATTTTGGGGTTTGGACCTGGGAATCATCCATTGCTTACTGGTGTCTTCTTCTTCCTGGAGGAGATCAGTTCCCTGGAAACCAAGGAGCTGTGAGGACTTGCAAGGAGCCGCGAGGGAGACAGTCCTGAAATCAGAAGTTATCTTGGGTCTAGTAATATAGATGTAGCAACCTTGACCCAGGTGCAGCCTTTAATATCTCCATGCTTCAGTTAACAAATGCTAAAAGGGGTTTTCATTAGTGCAGTCCAAGGCTCTCCCAGCTTGTGGTCCATCTCCCCACTGAGCGCATCTGCCCAGCTCCACCCCCGGCTGGGAATTTCTGAATGTTTCCCATTACGCTTGCTATGCCAATGTCTGCTGCAATGGTGTGGCTCTAGAGTCTGGTACAACTGGCACCAGAGGTGTCACAGGCATCCTGATAACCTGTGTTGTGCCCTGGGTTATCGATGCTTGCCTAGTGCTTTGAGATTCCTCCAGGAATGCTGGCTGGTTTTATTTATGCACATAGCCATATCCTGAAGGATTGTTTCCATGCCTGAACGTATGCAGAGCAGAAATTTTTCTGCAACTTAGTGTCATAATACCATTAGGTATTCAGACTTCCGCCCTGCTTACCCAAAGTTCTGGCGGTGGTGGAGTGGGAGATGCTAAACTGGACCTCACATGAGTGATCTGAAGAGTGCTGAAAGGCAAACTGTTCTTCTTCCTCTCCCAATCCCCAGAAAGGCAACAGGGTGAACCACATAAAAAGATAAAGTCATTCAATGCAATGCTGTGCAATCAAGATGACATGAATAAAATTTGTAGAAAACCGGTAGCTTCTGAAAAATCAGAATATAAGGTATTGCCTCTGAAAGAATTATTAAAATAACTTGGGGGGGTGTAGAACTCAGAACTGTTAAAAGAAGCAGCTAAGCTTGGGAAAATTGCAATCTAAAAGCAAGGTGGATTAAGCAAATCCGTCTGTACAGAACCGTGCTACAACTAGGAACCCTTTAACCATCACTCGGAAGAGCTTATGCTCTGGGACTTGATATTCAGACACACAATACGAGCTTTAGAGATTGTGTCTGCACCATAGTCCAAATTAAAGGATACCCTCTTGTGCTTAAGTCCAATTCTGTTCAGGAAAGCATTTAAGCATTTCTCAAAGTGTATTCTTAAGTGTGCTCTTGAAAGGGAGTGTTCTCCTGACATGGGACACGTGTCTGCATTCACCACTCAGTTTGGCTGAGTTTTCCCAGCTTGGTGCACACAGGACTCACTGCAAAACAAGGAGGAGGACACGGTGGTGGTAAGTGGCACTGCAACCTCTCCAAAGTCGTGGTCAGGCTTTGTAAGGAGCAGCCTCCATGTGGGACAGTGCTCCTTCTCAGTCGCTTGGTTTCTTGAGGCAGCATATTGAGAAACAATGGCAAGTTTCAGACCAACAGGAACTATCTGGATTGCAGTGGCAAGATTTAGAACATGTTTTTGTACTGATCTAATACATAATCCATAGGTTTAACGTGGCTCTCACAAGCCCCAAAGGAGCACTAACCATTTTTAGGGAAAGAAGAGTTGCAAAGAATTTTTAATTCCCTTTCAAGCAAAGTCTGCTGACAAAGACTTTTGTCCTCCATCACAACTAAGTACTCAGAGGACAGAAACCTTTCCCATAGTACTCCCTTTCCACTGCCCCAAGATAGTTTCCTCCCTTTGGATGTAGCAGAGAGGACCCGTTGGATGTTGACTCCCAATGAATTAAAATAAAATGGAGCTTTAACTTTGACTACCCAGACATTTCTCCATTAGCATGATTTTGGGGGCAAAGATGGACAAAAGTATAAAAAAGAAAAGGAAATGCAAGTTAAGTTTTATGGTCTCCCCTTGCTTTACACCATCTTTCTAAGATAACAGAGCACCTCCTGACCTGGCTGATGCCCACAGGGCTCTGCCTAAATAGTGTGATCTTGTTCTGCTGCAGAGGGGAAGAAGGAGAGCTCTCCCCATGCAGATGATGTATCATCACTTTCTCAGTAACCAGAGCTGTTAACCATTGTGAAAAGAGTCAATATTGTTTTCTCCCTGTGGTCTTTCTCCCCTGTATTCCAAAATGTATTTTTAGAGTCAGAAACTGCTTACTCAAGTTAGCTAGTTTGCTGAGAGAACAAAACAAAACAGAACCTAGAGACAGAGCTACACGAGATTAAAACCAGGTAATCTTTAACTTCATGTGGCCGGTGAAGGTCAAGCATTATTCCCCTAACTGACGGTGACCCTCACGAGTTGGGCACTGTGTTTTCGGTGAGCTCCAGCAATGGCTCAGACCTAGCCCAACTATCTACCCAGGCAAACAAGGACCTCTGTCTTCTCTCCACTAGGTCCAACTGCGGAATAGCAAACTGGGGTAGGCACAGAACTGAAAATATATATTTTTTCATCAGGCTTGGGAAAGATAAAACTTTGGTACCAGATACTTTGCCTAGGGAGAAAATGGGAGCAGGAACATAATCCCTTTACTTTGCTGGAGTGTTTCTCTGCTTCTCAGCAAAATGGACAGTTGTGCCCAGCTTCCTGGTTCGAATCTGGCCCAGGCAGTAGCAACCAAAAAGAAGTCATCACGGAATGGCTGGCAAGGCCCTGCGTGTCCCCAGCCAGCTGTTTCAGTCCAGCATCTAGTTCACATAATAAAAACGTCCTTGTATTTGGCTCTGAGTGACATTGTCTTGGAATACGAGCAGATCATCTGTGGTCTGCTTTGGCATGGAAGAAATACCAGCCATTCACAGCTGGAAATTGTTCCCCCTCACCTTTTCAAATATTTCCATGGTGACAAATGGGGAATGTGAGGAAGTCGATACTAGCTCTATTTCTGTTATACTAGAGGTTTAAGAGGAGACTTTAGTCTTTGCTGTTATCAACAATCAAACTTATTCACGAGCTGTATATGGGAGGTAAAAAAAAGTAAGTATGAGGGTAGGTATCATTAATTCTAAGAAATGGAGATGAAATAGAATAAAGCGATGCTTGGTGTCAGAGCCCAGTCACCAGAACTTCATCTCTCTTTTTTTTTTCTTTGGCTCAAGTTGCCTTGGTGATTTTCAGGTACCTATTGCTCATGAGATAACATCTTCCTGAATGCCCAGTGCTTCCAATTCATTTACACCAAGGTATAAATAAACATCCCAAATATCCTCGGGCTGAGAAGTGACACTGGAGAGAAATGAAAAAGGGGCTCCATTTTAACTTCATTCAAGGACTGCTCATCAGCAGACAAAGGTTCATTGCTGATGTAAAGGGATGGTCCTAGTGGACTCAGTGCTCGCTCACACAAGCTATGAATCTGGCCAATAGTCTTTTACCGATGATAAAACAGGGAGACAGGCAAAATGAAAAACATCCCTCTACTGAGAAATTTCATTTTTTAAAATTAGACATATTTTAGTTACGAAAGACTGTGAAAGTGTTCAAAATAATGAAACTTTAGGATTTCTGTTCTCCTTATCTCAAGAATAGCTGTGATGATTTAAAACGGATATGATTAAAAGAAAATTTATATATTGCACCTTGACTTTGGTTTCAGACCTGAATGGATTTTAACTGCCAGGTGACAAGCCCTTTAAAATGGGATTAACAATGGAAATTCTGGCTTTTTAAGCTACCATGGTGATACTATTACATCTGGGCTTCTTCACAGCCCTTGGTCCACCGTCAGGAACTGCCAGTGACAGACACCAAGACTGAAGCTACGGCAGTGACCCGAGTTATTTTGGAAGTTACAGCTCAACATATAAGATTTCATGCAGTAGCTCTGATGACAAAAAAATGAATTTACCACATGGAATCTCACAACATATTGTGCGGTAACTCAGAAAATAACTTGGGTTACCATAGCACATATATATATAATACACATTAACAGCATTTATAGACACTGATCTATTAAGTCATTTTCCTACACTACCTTCAGACCTTTTGTATGAAGCAGAAAAACCATCATTAAAGCTATGGTTTGCCAGACAATTACTTTGTCAAATCTCAAGAAATTGCATAATAAATTGTATACATGCATCAAACATGAACGGCAGAAGGGTATAACAAGCAGTATATTTCCAGTCCACTTGTTCTTTCATCTAAACAGTAGCTTTTGTTTTGAAGAGTAATCCTATATCCTTTTCAAGGCATAAAACGTGCATATACATTTATCTATCAAACTAAGTAGAAATAATTGAAACACTTAATATGCACGGTAATAAAGAAACGCACGAACAACTTCATTATTAATGTCTATTGATTATTTATGTTTTCAAATAGGCAAATGTAGCTACTAATATTTTATTATGTTAGTCTATATGTGCATTTTGGCTTTACCTGGTTATTGGCAAATTTACTGTCCACGTTATGGCGGATTTTTATTGCTGTACACTCATTTGCTATGCGCATAACTGGGGTCAGTTTACGAACTGACTAGTGTTTACTCAATTTGATTACTATGTAACATTTCTGAGACTATTCCCCCTTTGGAAAATTAACTGTACAAGGAAGCCTAGTAAATCTTTACTTAAAAATTCCAAACTTTAGATTGATTTCAGCAGTGGGTCTGTATTGATTTAAAAAGCTTTGCGTTCCTAACTAAAAACTAATCTTTATTTCACCCTTTAGTGACTGCAGTCATAAATATGTTCACTCGCACTGGAGTTTAGTGGATTAATGGTTATTGGAGATTGTGGCTTCCAACTGAGGTTGGTAAACCTTAACCTTTGGAGGACAACATGAAGGCATTTACCCCTTGTCATCTGTAATAGCTAGGTCCATTTCTGACAGTTACCTGAGTGTTAAAGAGGAGGCAGAGCAGGGGATAGGAAATAAAGCACCAGCGGCTCACTTTAGCTATTAATCACCTATTAGACAGAGTTCTGTATCTGGACCTGACTCATTTTCTGATGCAAAGACATTGAAATGAGACAAAATTTGTTTAATTTGCGATACTAGGACTCTAAAATTTCCAAGCACGAGAATTAGTCATGCCTCAAAATTAAAAGGCAGAAGTATTCTGCTCCCTGTTCTCTTATTTCACAGTGTTTGTGTGAGATGCTTTCTGTGACTCAGTACAGATTTTTCTCACTGTCTCTGACAGAGAATTTTTGAAGGCAGCTGGCAGGAAACATTACATTATATTCCACTACAACGACTTATCATTTATTACCCAAAACATAATTATACCAATTGTTATAAAAACCATAATTGCATTAATGTCTTAAAGTAAGGTTTATTCTGGAATGTCATGTTCTGAAATAGATGTCAATTAGCACTTAAGTTATGAACAATCCATCCCTACCAAACTTTAATTCACTCAAGTCAGCTTAAGTTACTCAAGAAAGTAATGTGAGGGTAGAAATTATTCCCACATGTAAGGACTGAAAGATCTGCCCTAACTTTTCATTAAAGAGAATAATGATTATTGAGAACATAAAAAAATTATTTCATTAGCCATACAGGGAAGGTTTCACTGGAACACGAAATATACAAAACGGTAGATGTCAAGTGATTATATTAACAGACACAATTCAATATCCATTGTTCCAGAAAATATACTGAGCTTAAAGGAGAGATTTCTCCTGCAAGAAATATTGACTGGAGCCTGCCTAAATTCAAGGGAGAAATTTATTTTTCGTAAGCAGGTACCATCTTGTGGCAGTCACTTCTGTAGTTATTCCCATTTGAGATCATAAGGGGTAATTGTGTCAGAAAGGGTACCAGCACAGTGCACCTGATTTTTGGCAATTGATTTTATTTTAAAACCTGTCTTTCTATTTTTATTAATACTCTATCTTTGCAAATCAAATTCCTGGGAAGGGAGATTGCTTTTGTAATAACATAGAATCACAGTTGCTGGCAGCTGTTTCAGATGATTCTAGGCAATTTACGTCCCTTGAGACATTTCCCCAACGTCAAGGTAATCAGGGCCAGTGGGATATAATCTGGGAACAATTCTAACAACAGATTTCCCATCCTGGACCAAAAAACACAGTCCCGAGAGATATGCAGATCGCTCGCTGTGCCTTGACATTCACTCCTAACACTTACCTGCAAATTTTGCATCCGTTTTGTTTATCAAGGTAAAAGCATTGATTCAAACATTTAAACAAAGGTAACAAGTTGTAGGAACACAGAACATCTGCTAGGTAGAATGTTGCCCTTATTTTGCAACGTCACTTATTTTACCTTTCCCTTGTTCCTTTAATTCTCTCTGACTCATCCCCCAGTTTCAGACTGCAACAGATTTCATCCAAGAAGGTCAATAAAGCGCAGCTGCACCCCACTGTTTGATGTCCTCACTGAAGAGGGAAACTGGATTTGTGGGGTCTTCTACAAGCTTGTGCTAATGGCAACAACCACTGGGGTTTTGCAAAGATAACCTCGACTTTAATAACAAAGCACCAGCTTTCTTAAATCTATCAGTTTCTGTTCTATCTATCTTTGATGATCTGAACTGAAGTTTATTTCTCCTCCCTTAGCAAAGCAAGCCTTAAAATTGTGATCTAGGTGGAGAGAGTAGAAAGAATACAGAATACTGCCACTGCAGGAGGCTGAGGGACAAAAATCTGCCTTTACCTCCCCACTTAGCATACATAGAGAATATACACAAGATGGTGGCAGTTAAGAGTACCCTCAAAACTTTAGCTTGTTAACAGTCCCTAAAAACTTTCTGCAGTATAAATAAGGTTGTGATAATTGCAGATAATCTTTTGATTGCAGCTGGAGACAAGCAGGAAAATTTCCTGCTCATGACAAAATGCTAAGACTGATCTCTTCAGTTTACATTTTCAGCTCTTTCTGATTGCATGTTTTTGATGCAATGAGTATGAAACCGGTCTTTTTGGCCCAGCATGAAATGAAAAAAACATGTACTGCCATGCACAAGAGAGGTCCTGTGCCTCTCTCTACAGCACCAGCTGTAGAGATCTTTCTGGGGTTTGGGAGATACCTTCATCTGCCTGCGTGGGACTGTCAACCTGAAGAAGAGAAGGAAAAACAAGTCTGCCTCTGACTGCCTGTCCCTATGGCAGAGCAGAGCTGGTGTTCAGCTAAGCCACCACTGGAGGGTTAGTGTCCGCTGGAGAACTTAGCGCCACAGGGGGCAATGGTGACAAGAGACCATCCAACTCTTTTTCTACTCATTCAGTTTTGAAAAACAGACACTGGATGAGGAGATCACCTCTAAATGCTTCTAAATGCTACCAGGTCAGTGGGATGAGGAAGTGTGATGGATCAGTGGGATAATGGCTCAAACCAGGGGAAATAGGAGTTTGGAGCTGATGTTTTCTGACTAGGAAATGAGTTTATGTAGCTGGTACGTTTTTGTGAAGGGAACATGTCCAGAGAGCATCACAGACATCACTGAGTGTGGGGGGAAATACCTTGGGGAACCTTTGTTAAACCTGTGGAAGCTCATCACTCACTGACACCTAGCTGAGCTCAAACTAGGTCCACCTGGAGTAAGACTGCTGTTCTCCTCTGAGAATGCCAAGCTGCTTAGAACATTATAGGAAAAATATAAAGAAATTAGAAATGACCACATCATTTCACACAGCAGTAAATATGTCATAAGGATTTTTTATCACACAGACTTGATGCACATTGGGCAGTAAGAAAATAGATTTGATCAACAGGAATAGATGCTTTAAAGCTAATATGATCTACTGAGTCACAAATCCTCTTTTTCATAATGCTTAAATACGGATTTACATGATGGACCATAACAACTCCAAATGCACCATTTATGTTTATCATGTAAATAATGATGAGTTTTCAAATGAGAATGCAGATCAAAATAGCACACTAGTTATTCAAATGGCTTCTTGGTTCAGAAATTCACTTTTTGAATAGTTCAAAAGTATGAACTATTTAGACTGTGATCTTACATTACTGAGACCCAGGTGACTAATGTGTACATGTGAGTGGTCCTGCTAAACTCAGTAGTTTTACTCAACTGTACAAAGTTACTTATGGCTGTATGTACCTGCAGAAGGGATGTCAAAGTCAGTAAACTTCTCAGGACAGTTTATTTTTATCTTGTCAACTTCCAAAAATTCTGTGAGCTGATGGTAAGATCCTAGTATTCACTAGGTGCTATTTAACATTCGCTATTTGCTGCTAGGGAAATAATTCCTGTGAGCAAATCATGTGCAATGTGATCATTAGTTTCTTGGTTTTCCTACCTTTTAATTCTTCCACAATGCAGTACTTTACAAACAGTCAAGAAACCTCGCCAGGATCCTATTTAAATGTGTGTACTTTCAGAAATGCTATGCTACCCTCTCTCAGCTTGCCTTTGCATGCCTCAGCCCCATAATCGCCCTCCAGCTTGTGTGTACATGTACAAATGTGGGATTCTATGGGAGTCATGGCAGCTCCTGCATTTGGCATTTACATCTTTAATAGTTAAACAGTAAATTGTTCTCCGGATTGTCCAGTGTTGCTGAAAAACAGACACATTTTCACCTTTGGTACTGGGATCTCAGCCAAGGATGCCTTCTGTAGTTCTCCAGAGCTTAAAACCAGTCTTGTGCAAAAGGCCAGTACAAGGGTCTTATAAGTGAAGTCACTTAAGTACCTACCCTGGCCCCCCCAAATCTGTCCTGATTGCTGTAGTTTGTGGCAGACAAGCTTTGGACTGCCTCTGAGTAGAAAGGTGAGGTCTAAAAATAACCGAGACCCACGTGTTCAGGGAAAAATAAAAAGCCCAAAGGTTATTCGGCATTATTTTGTCTTGTTCTGTATGCATCTCCCCCTATACAGACAGAGTCCATCCCCTTCTACTTCCTCTGAGTTAATTATAACTTGCATTGAGTAGTGTCATGGAGAGAGACATAAAAAGCAGCAACACTAATAGTACTCAAGGGGAATTTAGCAGCTCTACAGCAGAACAAAAATCTCCCAGCAAAGAGTTGTGGCAATAAATGAGCCAGTTTGATACCAGTCAAAGTCCACATGCAGATAGATTTATTTGCTCTATATTGGCCATGCTTTTCCAGCTTCATGAGATATGGATATTTCTGCAGGAAGAATTCCACTTTTAGATTGAGAGGTAGAATGTCCCTGCAACATAAAGCATTCACTGGCCGCTGCACCGGTACAGTGACACTGGAGTTCAAAAAAGCTTTCGCAAATCCCCAAGAGGGGAAAAAAAAAAAAAAAAGAAAAAAAAAAAAAAGGACTGGGATTTGGGCACTGCTTGAAAGGAAATATTTGGACTTAAATTTCAGGAGGAGGGTGAGGGGTGGTTCTCACCATCTCTGCTCCTGCCTGAGCCAAGTCAGAGCCAGCCAGAGGCAACCAATGTTTGAGTGATGTGATGCGAGGGCTTCCCTGGCCTGGATGCTCCTGAGCTGTGCAGGTGAGCCGGGAGCATGGGCAGAGTGCAGCATGGAGATGATACAAGGCACAGTGCAAAACACATCTCTAGTGCCTGTGTTTAGCTGCTTGCTTTTAGTCTATTTATGCTGGATTAGGTGTCAGGCAAATTGTCAAGGTCAGTAGTGCCTTACTCTAAGCAGCAGCTAGAAGGGACTACATGATGCTGCTCACAACTGGAATCCCAACCAGCTCTTCTGCTTTCTTCTTCTTGATTACCACTAGCTTGTCCAAAGCATTGTATTCTTCTGTTTGAAATTCATCTTCAGCCCTCACTTCCTTCTCCCTGTCCCTCTCTGATGACCTCTCTGTCTCTTCTCAGTGAATACTTACCAGCTTTCTCATATATGGTCTCAGCATCCTTCTGTTCTTCTCATAGATTCCACCTTATAGGAGGAAAACAGATGTTTTTCAGCAAGAGAGCCAACACAATAGCAGAGCTATAGCAAGAGCTCTCTTGTCTTGCTTAACTACATTTTACTTCAGAGTTTTCCTTTATGATGGCTAAAATCCTGTTTGTAAAGCGTGATGATCTTTGAACAATTTACTGATCTCCTCAGTAAATTGTGAGAAAAAAAATGAACCTAGTTCTATGGACACCATCCTAGTTCAGAACCTAAGCCTCAAGAGGTATCTCTTTCCTAGAGGGTGTCTTCACATAAAGAAGTGCTTGAACTCATGCCTAAACCAATGGCCTGGATAAGACACAACTTGCTATACATGGAAAAAAAGACAGATCTGAATCTGTACTTTACAGTCATCCTCTAACACCAAAACAGGCTTTAGTAATTAATTCCTGAAGGTCGGAGAAGGTAAGAATGACCGGAATATGTAGCCTCCATTTTTTTTCAGGATGCTTGTTTTTTGATACCTGCTGCTTGAGTAGCGCAGTTGAAGAAGGGGTCCTCTATCTCAAGAAGCTGTAAGTCTTTCCTTTAGACTAGAGCAAAGGCTACAGAAAGCCGTGCAAGCCAGCGATTTGTAGGTAAGCTGATGTCATATATATGTATTTCCCTTCTTCTGAGAAAAAAAATAAATAAATCTTTTGGTACTTGTAGGGCCAATTCCAGCAGCGATGAAGACATCCAAACGGTCCCTACAAGTTTTGTAGACACTCCATAGACTTTCCTGTGGACGGCATAGACAGATTTGTACAACAAAGTGTTGAAATAGTGAAGGTAAGGTGAAAACAGAGGGAGAAAAAATGTCCTAAGTGTTGATTAAACCCCAAAGTGCACAAGAATTTACCGTGACTTCCCATTCCTATCTTTCAAGTTAAATTGACCTTGTTGTCTACCACTGGTTTTTCTTCAAAGGTTTATGGAAAATAAACAGACTTCCTCTGAAATTGCATTGAACAAGCACCAGACAGAGAATTCCCTTCCCCCATCACCTTTCTGCACCATTTCAAAGACTTACTTAATGATTTACATTGTTCAAAGAGTCACTCAAGCAGGCAAAGTGGAATTCCACCTGATCGGTAACATAGGGTACTTCCTATCTGAGCTGGCATATGAACTGCTTCTCAGCTCTCCTAGTACATGAAGAGCTATATGGGAACTGCTGAAGTGACAATAGATTTTAAGAGCAATAATCTATTTTTGTGTGTGTGTGTGACTGTGAGAAAAAAGATGGAGAATGCCATGAAGGTAGGGGGTGAAATGAGCGTAAGCACACCAGGACATTACCCAACCTCAACTGCACAAGTTACATTGTCCCCATTATCAGACAAAAAGCCTCACAAGAGACAGAGATCAAAGGGTTAGCTTTTCAGTGATCTTGTCATGAGGCTTCTTAAATGATAATGTAAAGGTTTTAAAAAACATTTACCGTAATTTCTGCTAAGTGTCACAGCCTAGTGAACCATTAAAAGTGAGGCAGCTCACTGAACCGCGCTGGAGTGAACAGATGGAATTCCACCCTCCCTCTGCTCAAGAGCCTCCACGAACAATGCAAAGTCTTCTTGCAAATCTCCTCCTCTGAGCTCATTACCCAGGGCAAATATGTGGCAGGTTCTACCGTCACAAAGGCTGGGGCTTGCTCTTCTTTGCAAGCAGGCTGTGTGGTAGGATTTGGAAAAAAAAAATAAATTACCCTGGTTTCTACACTCGTGCAATCCTTTCTTTGTTCCTCACTTACTACGGATGCTTGGAGAAAAAGAGGGACACCCTGATTTGAACTTTCTAGGATTTTATGGATCACCAACAGGCTCATTTTCTCCAGACTTCATTTAAAAATATATATATAATGTCTATTTTCTTTGGAAACAGATGTTGTGTCTCCATAGTTCCGAATGTTCCAGAGACAAGGATGTTGCCCCCTCTGTTTCTGCTTTTGCACTCATTCCTGCTCCTTTACATCCTCCTCGCAGCTTCCATGCCTGTGCAACAAGTAAACCTGCACAGGTACGCATGATCTTGTACTCTTCCCCTCTCATTTTTTTATGGGCTCATGGAAATTTGGATCACTATTGCAGGGCTGAAATTTCCATGGAGTTTTGTGGGTTTTTCAAACACAGTTTGAACCAGCTTAACCAGGTCAACTTGCAGTAAAGGGTAGTAGGGGGCCTGTGAACTCCAGAGGGCCGTGTGAACCGGTGATGCAGTAGCTGTGGGGAAAGGCAGGCTGTGGGGACAGCTGGGGGATGACTGGCACATGCCAAAATGCTTGAGGGGCGAGGATTCATACAATAAACTCCAGTTTCACTCAGGATCATCCTCTACCTCCAAGGTGTCTCAATGGTGAGTGAAAGGTGGCACACAAAGGATTGATGTTGCTCATATCTGGATGCTTTTAACAACCCAGCCCATAATTACAAGGTCCCCATCTACAATTTGGATGACTTGTTAAGCTTAATTTGAACTGGGTTCATTTCCAGAACACATAACTGGAAAAAAAAAATCATCTGCTTTTCATCTTTATCTTTTAAGCCAAACCCATATTTTCTGCCATTCAGTGGGTTAACCGCCTGCTTCGTCTCTGACCTGTTCCATGTTTACTCATTCATAAAACTCTGTTGAATATGATATTGCTGCTAATTCCCACTGAACCATGGAAGCATGGTCCAGAAACCTGCCATGCCCCTCCTCAGTCTGTTGCATTTGGTCTTTGTGGAAATCTGGGCATGGGGCTAGCCGTGAGATTCAGCCATTAGAGGTTCCTCAGACCACAAAACCCAGAAAACAGCTGTCTTCAGTATTCATCTGCACATGGTTTCTCTGTTTTACAGGGAGGTTCACCCATTTGAGAGCTGGTGTGTCTCCCAAAGAGCCCTTTCTCTTTTTTCAGTGGTCGTGTATTCTGAAGATGTCTGGTGAAAATGGAGCACAAA
This sequence comes from Anser cygnoides, assembly GCF_040182565.1. Taxonomy (NCBI): domain Eukaryota; kingdom Metazoa; phylum Chordata; class Aves; order Anseriformes; family Anatidae; genus Anser; species Anser cygnoides. The sequence continues at coordinate 117,973,618 of NC_089874.1, forward strand.
ATCTACAGCTGAAGAAAAGAATTCACTTAAATTGTTTCCTGTCTAGGTTCTGAGACTGTGAGCCTTTGGTGCAGCACAGGAAAATTCACCTTTTAACCTTCAGTTTAAGCATGCTGGAAAATTAGAAGAGTTGTCTTGGAACTTGGGTGCTAGACATGAGGCCTGCTTTGAAATTTGGGATAAGAAGAAGCAAGCTGGGATCGTGGGCTTTCCATCTTACAAGGTTGAAAGGAAATAAGTAATTCCAGACATTCTGGACACCAGCAAAGGCTGGAGCCTGTCTTTGTTGGTGACATGGTGTCATATCTGGCTGGTGATCTGGGCTGAGAAGTGCAGAGATGTGGGGAAGGAAGGGACAAGGCTCTGGCACCTCCTTTGCTGGGGAAAGCAGCAATCTCCATCACAGGCTCTGTACAGCAGCAGGAGACACTGCCAACTGTACAACACGTCCCCATGAGGGGATGAAGTGCTGCTCAGCCAGGCATGACCAGCCCTCTCTCTGCCCAGCTGGGCTCTCTGCTGACTGCAGCACGCTCTCACCAAGGACATCATCCTCTTTCTCCCCAAGAAAGAAGAAGCACATTCCCCTTCTGCTGTCTGTCCACCTCTCGGCAGAGATTCTTATGAGGCAATGTCTTCGGTTTCCTTCCTAAGGTGAGATTTAGCCAGGCAGCTCTGGCCCTTGTTCTGCTAGGTGAGCAGGAAAAAAAAAAAAAAAAAAAAAAAAAAAGGTCCTCTCTGATGTCACACATTTGCACTCTGGAGAAGATACCAAGATTTTGTTCAGAAGAGGCAGCTGAAAACATAGGTAAATCACAAAGTACTGAGGTAGCTTACTGGGAGAAGTCACTGCCTCATTCATCTGGAAGTTGTGGCCATCCCAGCTGAGGCAGAGTACCTGTCTATGTGTGTGGGAGGTTGTTCCCTGAGAAATAAAATGGATGTGCTTGAACCACCTCTCTGAACATTTGACCGTGCCCTTGGATTAATTCGAATGGATCAAGATGTATGGATTCATCTTGAATCTTCCAGGTTGTCATGGCAAGTGAAAATAATCACCTCATTGCCAGCCTAGACCCTGTAATGACTCTTATGTGGCCTCTTCTAAATGGTTTTCAGCATCACAAGAGACGCATTAGACCCTTACTGTACAGGAGTTGTTATCCCGCTTTCCAGCAACCATCAGATTCCTTTAGGGCCCACTCCTTGAAGAGCCCCAACTTGTATCATGCCTCTGCTGAAGCCATGGGAATTGCAACCTGAACACTGGTCCTTTAATTTGTGGAAATAAATATGAACAAGTGCTCCATGTTTCATTATCATCTTTCTTTTTTTTTTTTTTTCTTGCTCTTCTTCTTTTTTACCATTTACATTGCATGCATACACTTGAGCAACTTGGCTTCAGTCTTGATTGAAATATTGAAATATTTAATGGATATTATTCATTGTTGGTATTCTATTGATGTTGTTCTCATTCATTTTAAAACTGCCAAACCTTCCCATTTTTCAAGGATGCCTGGCCTTTTAAATAAGGGAAGCACTTTGATACCTTTATTGCATTTTTTGAGGCCACATTAGCTTGTTTTTGCTATCGTTTTTACTTTGATTCTAATAAACTGAATAGAAATAGCAGTCTCTCCATTTCTTAAATACTGCATGCTTTTCCATTATTGTCCACAAACAGTTGATTCCAATCAACTTTCTTCAACTCATTCCGTCCTCAAAATTACTGTACTTTTATAACCATTCACAAATATTTTCAGAAGTGTTTCCAATTTGATGATATTATAACCTAGCCCTAAGGGTTTATTATCTTCTATATTATTCATTTCACCTAGTTTCATTTCCTTGGACTAAGTCCAAAATAGCCCCTGGTCTTGTTGATTGCTCCTCAAACCGAAAAAACAGTTTGGTACCACACTCAGAAAGACGCATCCATCCTTAATGACTCCACTACTGCTATGCCCATCAATGTCAGCATAATTGAAATTACACTATAGTCACTGCCTCTGCCTTTTTGCAGCTTACCCCTTATCTATGTAAGCATTTCCTGATCTACTACCTTGTTTTAACCATTTCCCAGGTGCATGCTGGTTTTCTTCTTGGATTGTTTCATACCTTTAAGAGGTCCTTATTCATGCTTCACATTTGTCAGTTATTTGACAAACTGAATGAAAAAGAAATAGCATTTATAAGGAGCATGTTGCCTATTTTTGGATTTCCCTTCAATGCAGGAGTAGGGCATGTCTTAGAACATTTGCCAACTATGCCAAGAATAGTTGCTCAGAGGCAAAAGAAAGTACAGAAAGTAGAGGGAAAACACTCTCCTGATATTTAAGCTATATATATTCTCTTCTACATGCAGTTTTTCTTGGGAAATTCTGGTGGTAAAATAAAGCAGAACATTTAGGATGCTTCAAATAATACATCTCTCCTCCTGGTGAGCAAACCATGAGGGGGCTTCCTGACCCTAGCAATGTTGCAGTGCCAGCAGAGAGAAACTACTCTTCCATTGCTTAGGCATACGCTGAGTCTTTGAGAGCCTAATTTGGCTTTTTATATAAGCAGGTCTTCCTTAAACAGAATTTCAAGCTAGCAATGAGCCCTTTACACTGTAATTCTGGGGAAGGTAGAGCCTTTTCCCTCATTTATTAAAATATAAATAAATTTTACTCTTATGTGGCATGCTGAGACATTGGATTATTGAGATGGGTGTGTAGAATAGCTTACTTCCAAAACTGCATAATCTCAGTGATGATATTACTAAAGCGTGTGAAATTTTAAAGGGCAGCTGGTGCTGCTAGGACTCACTTTTGAAACATTCACAGGCCTTGAGGTCCCCTCAGCACAAATCTTATCAGTGGGTATCTAGGGGTCCCACAGGCTGCTGTTCTAAAATGCAAGCCTCACTGTTGAGGATACACGTAAGATAAATACCAAATGATGTTTAAGGATTGAGAAACATCACCACACATTGCTCACCATGAGCAGAAAGGGTCTGGTCTAACACTAAAACAGCCAGCTGACTGCCATCTTAATGCATCAAAACCATGGCCATGGGATGAATGCACCCACTCATCCAAGTAGGGGTCCCAATTCTGCAAGGTGCTGAGTCCTCCGAGCCCTTCACTCACTCTGAAATGGAGCCAGGCAGTACCTTTCAGAGCCGAGCCAATGCAGCTAACATAATTTCTTTTGTCTGGGTACCCCAACTTAAACTTGGACATTACACCTGGCAGGTCTTTCCAGTGAGCAGATGATGCCAGGGAGATTTCTCACTGTCTCAGCACCTCGGGAAGTAGCTTGTGAAGGAATTACAATGCCCGTCCATTTTTCATGTGCCTGCCAGCTTAACATTGTACCTAACCTCACATTCAGGAATTGCCCATTCTGTGGTGCGTGTCTACTGTTTATTTCTGTGTCTGTCAGAGACCTAGGGTTAAAACTATTGGAGGTCCAGATGACATCTGGCTTCTCAGCTCCTCCAGAATATTGGCTGCAGTGTTTATCAGTGCATTATTCATCAAAACTGATGATGCAAAGTACAACATGCTGTCTGCAGCTCAGTGTAAGAGTGGAAAGAAGTTGGCAGAAATGCCTGGTGTTCTGTGAGCAGCATGTAATCAATAGTCTGGGTGCTTGTTCACTTTATGTTGATGACTATTCCCTCTGGTACGTCTTTGTATATTTTTGGGTTCTCTGTATTACCAGCTGTGCGATTTTTCTTTTCTCTTTTCTTGATACCAGTCTTGATAGAACAGAAGGGGCAACCTTTTGTGCAGTAGGTGTCAAATCAAATAAACTATTTGCACAAAGCCTGCAAATGAGAGTCAGAGAAAAAAGATTTAGTTGAGAATTTCCATGACAGACTGATATATTTCTTCTTTTTCTTCTCTCTCTCTTTTTTTTTTTTTTTTTTAAGGAAAAGAAAAGAGATGAAAAGTGGTAAAAACTGCTTTAACTGTCATTAAGATTTCAAATGAAATTCTGCTCTCTAGGTAATGTAAATTGAGCAGGACTCCAGAGACTCCAGAGAAGTTACTCCCACTTACACCAGTGTAACAGAGCAGAATGTGAATGCTTATCTTTAATGCAAGAACTTGCAAAACAATAATCAGATTCTCAGCTGGGGTAAGTTGGCAGGTTTCCATTAAAGTCAATGGACCTAGCCTGATTTACACCAGCTGACGATCTGCCCCACTATCTGCCATACTATACACACACACAAAAAAACACATATAGAGTAAGTCACTGCTTATTTATTTTCAGTGTTAGACCTACATGTGAATTTGGTGCTATAAGAGGTGAAGAACAGTGCTTGGTTATTCTTATTAAAAAGGCATATTACAGATAAGAACTGCATTATTTTTCTTACAGATCTTCCTTTAGCCTGTAAGTATTGATCTGCAAAATCTTACTATTCCTGTCCAATGACAAAAATATAAAGAATAATGGAACTAAAAAAAGCTGTTTCATTTGTGACCCAAAGCAAAATAGCAACCTTTGGAATTCATATAATGGCTTTTCTTAGAAGGACTGAGAGATGTTTGTTTATTTGTTTGTTTGTTTGTTTAAGGAGCTCATGAATGCACTGGCTGGAGGTGGATAAAGCTGTGGATCACTATGCAACCGTGGCAGAGGGGGGCTGCTCTTCACCACTTATCTGCCATTGTTCTGAAACCACTGAAGGCTAAACCATGTGTGGAATATATATGACCATTACTATGTATGAACGGTGGGACACTCCTATCCTGCCCTTCAGCTTATATACTATATTTTTGATATTTGAAAAAGATCACTGGAAAAGAGTGTGTTGATGTGGATGTCTAGATAAACTTAGATCTGAAAGGATGGGCAGCTTTCTTGCTTCTTCAACAGAGATCTCCTGTTGTGCTTTTAAGACTGATAAAAGTGCTGTGGGTTGTCTAAAAAATAATAAATTAGAGGGCCAATCACTTACAGACTTGAGAACACTTGACTCGGCAATATTACTGGACTTGAAGTTGAAGAGACATTCATGAAGCTGTGTGGACTCAGTAGGTACCATCTATAGCTCTTCTGCCACAGCATGTGCTCTTCCTGCCTGAGACACATAAGAGATAATAGTTTCAAACCTATTGTCATGGCTAAGTAACCTTCCAAGACCCACTAGGGTCATAAATACAAGCCTTAAGGGCTCATGTGGAGAAGGTGTGAGGAATCTCAGAATCTCAGAGGGTCTGTCTTGTACTTACTCTGTCTTGGGCACTTTTCAGTACCTGCAGAATCCCCAGTTTTTGGACAAAATCAGATAGAGAAAGTGATTAGATAAGAAAGGCCCCTCTGCTAAGAAGGAAGGGAATGGATTTTGTACTTTTAAGGATTGTGAATGTTAGGTCAAAAGACAAACTGTCCTTGAGGATGTGCAAAACTGAGGGAACATGGGTTATGCTGGAGTTGGTATCACTGCCTTGGCTCAATTCCATGTGCTTTCTGCAGTATGTGGAGTATGTCCTGGAAGCATAATCTTTCCTAGAGGAGAGTTCTGATTAGCTCGTCAGACTGACCTGCTCATCTTATTTGTCTCAGTTCAGTAGGCATGCTGCTAAGCTCAGGCTTTTTGGATTTCTCTGAGTCATGGGGTGCTCTGGCACAGCAGATCTTCTAGGCTGGGAGTTAAAGAAGTGACAATGCTAGAGGCAAGTGATTTTCGAGAACCATGGTTGAGAGGAGGAAATAAAGAGTGAAAGTGGGTCACTACTGCTATACACTGGTGTTCAGATCTGATTTTGATCACAGCCTGTTACCAAATTGTGCCACATTTAACCTCAATCCTCAGGAGACTATGGTACCAGAAGATCTTGCTGTGGGCAAGAGGAAGGAAACGGCGTTATTGTGGTTAGTCATCAAACATTCAGCAAGACAGAATTTTATTGCAGTGACTGTTTTGCCTGGATGCAGACAGCAGGATTTGGACTGGAACAGCAGAAGAATTTGCTAACAGTCACATAACAGGTCAGGAGTTGGGTCAGGCCAAGGACGAAGAACATGTGAAGTGGCGTACCATCCCGTAATCATTAAACATTTTGTCACCCCTTGCTCCTGTACTTCTCATACTTACAAAGTTTGAGCACACCTTCAAAAAAAAAAATCAGACCACAGGAAGCCCATCCTGAATCTTGCAGCCTGTAATTAATGTTATATGCTTGCATAGTCCAGTGACTTTCTCCTCACCATGCTGCTCTCTGCCCTTCAGTGAACCCCTAGACCTCTGTGATATGATGCTGCTTCTTTCTTGGACACATGTACATTAGAGATGTTAAAAATAGGAACATCTAAAATATCATTTGCTTCCAAGCTGGCAACAGAGTCATGCAGGGATGCTTATGTGTTCAAAATACTTCTTATTTCAAACCAAAATGAAAATTTCCAAACTAGAGTGTGGGATTAGGTTATTTTGTTTCTTGCAGAAGAGAAATTCTGGAAAAGTTCTGGTTTGGCAAAGTACTTTGCAGGTGTTTCACCTAGTAGACTGAGAAAATATAGGGAATTGGGTAGCTTTGTGAGGCTGTGGGCTCTCACATTCAGAAAAAAAAGCAGAAAGGCTAGTGAAGACCACTGGGGCACAATTCATGGGAGGATGCCATGTCATGGAAGTAATATATTCCCACAGAAACCTGCTCTGGCAGAGAATGTTGGTCAGGTTCATTTCAATATACCTTCTTCCAGTGCTCTTGGTGACAAATAAGACTCCACCATTAGCAGCCAATTGGACCATCATACTGCAGTGTCAATTTGGCTGGATGGCCCCTCCAGCCCAGTGTGGAGAGCCAAGACTCCTTTTTATCAGGCCTCTCCTTTTCGTGCATGGCTTGCATAGCCCACCAGAGCAACACCCAACGCCTGGCATCCCTCTTGCATCCCATGGGAAGTTGGAGCTTCCTTGGTGTCATGGTGCACCGAGGATTACCAAGTAATCTCCCATCCAAGCACGGACTGGGCCCCCCTGCTTGGCTGCTGAGCCTGCCCAGGGCAGCGGGACAAACTGGCACCGTGCTGCAGCCTGCACCGTGGGCTGGGGCCATCTACACCTCCCAGCAGCTGCACCAGAGTGTCTGCCAGGAGCAAGTGCCACTGCCTGCCTCAGGTTTTGAAGGCTTTTCTTTGCAACAGTACAGCTGGAAACAGGCTCAGAAGAATGACTGAAACATTTGTCTTCATACCTCTGACATTCTGCCTAAAGCTTTGTACTTCCCCAAAGGGTTTCTCTGCACCACACACAAGAAAATGTTTTCTCTACTTCACAGGTTCCCAGATTTAAGTTAAGTTAGAATATCAGGCTGGTGCTTTGTACTGGAGATGGAAGTACAGACTGTCTCACAAACCTGCTCACATACATGCGCACATGTATATAGGCACACAAGTCACCCAAGTCAATAATATCTTGAATGAATAATAGGGTCACTGCTCTCATTTCAGAGGACTGGTGAAAGTTGGAGAACAGGTAGTCAGAGAAAGGATATTTCTTTCCATACAGTTCCTGTTTCAGATGAAATCTGAGATAAATTTAGGGTAAACACTAGAGGAAATAGAAAACCTTTTAGCTTTATGGGACTCTTTTACTGTCCGCTTCTATCTTGGACCCCCCACCTGAGCTAGCTTTTACTATACTCTGTCCTTTAAGCAAAATACCAGTCTTGAGATATTCCAGTTTTCTCTTGGTGTCACTTGCAGTCTGCACTCTATCCATAGCCTGTTACCACCACCCTATTCATTTCTGCCCACTTAGCAGCCCCACTTGCTCCAGCATGCTGCTCCACGTGACGTCTGTAACATAGGTGAGGGATGCCTGCTCTTCCCACCAAATTTCCTCACAAAGCTGACCACCACATAGCAATGGAGAGGTGTGTGATGCCCATGATCTTCTGTCAAATCTTACAGTGCTATAGGTAAAGAGACTACTGTTAATTTCAAAGTGGGAAAGTGACTCAATGAATTGAATATACATGGAACAAGGCCCTCAAAAATTGGCCATTTGAGTATATTTTAACTAATATAATATATTTTTAAAAAATTCTTATAAAAGACCAAATAGTATTAAGTGACTGTTAGCATTAGTGTGACTTACTATCCATAACAACATGAGTATTCTGGAGCCTAAAGCCAGGTCATTCCAGGTTGGTGACATGTTAAAAAGACTTTTAAGAAAATGAAGTCATAGATAGAATTTTGCTGCAGGACCAAGATTTTTTGAAGGGAGTAGAGATTTCAAGTGATTCAGGTTTGGGAAGTTCAGAGCATCTATTCAGTAAAACAAAACCAAAAATAAAACAGGCTAACTTAAGACTCTAAATAATCTCACTACTACTTCAGAAAATATTACTCTATTTTTCCCTAAGAGGGAGGACATAGGTTCCATACTTACCTGTGACATTTTCAGGAACTTTGTGTATGATTAAATAAGCTTATAAGAATATTTCTTGTGTAGGAGAGCAATAAGAATAATTCACTCATCAAAACAAAAGCAACCAAACAACAAAAAACAACAATAAAGCCATTTCAAAAGCTTCCACTTTCAGTGACATAGCCCTAGAATGAATCAGCATTAACAATGAAGAAACATGAGATCTTTTTTTCTTTTTTTTTCTTTCTTTCTTTCTTTCTTTCTTTCTTTCTTTCTTTCTTTCTTTCTTTCTTTCTTTCTTTGTTTCTTTCTTTCTTTCTTTGTCTGTCTGTCTGTCTCTTCCTTCCTTCCTTCCTTCCTTCCTTCCTTCCTTCCTTCCTTCCTTCCTTCCCTCCTCTCTTTCTTATACCAATCAGTTTGGATTATGCACTTTCTTAAAGAAAGTATCTGCACATCAGTTATCCAGGCAGTTTTGAATGGCATAATCTCATTTTGTGACCAGGATGTGAAATCCAAATGTCATCCAATTCCAGCAGTAAATGACATTCAGGTGCCTTGTGCTAGATATTGTGCATTATCAAAATCTTCCCAGCTTTTCTGTTGTTTTTAAACACAAAAATATGTAATACAAAGCCGCTATAAATGTTTATTTTATAGAATCACCAGAGAGATAGATGGGATTGGTTTTATCAGAGACTGGGGAAAGATGAAGGTATTTTTAATATACTTCAAAATATAAACATCATGTTGGGCTCTAAGTTTTGCAGGTATAATATTTCACGTGTACATTTTGACACATGCACTCAGGTATTTTCACCTGCAGATCTGTAGACACAGTTCAGTATGGGCACTACAGGCACAGTGGAAAACTTATCCCTAAAATATTGATTACTTTCCTGGTTGTTAAATCATTATTAAAGCAGGTTGAAAACTCGTTTGCAGTCTCTTCTAATACTAGTACTGTCACAAACGACATCACTTTTTAACAAGATGGATGTTTCCAATGTTGAGCTCAGAAATGCCAAGTGGAATTAGCAACGTTAAAAAAAATGCATTTCACTGTTTATTCATGGTGACAAGTGCTTCTTGCAATGTACTTTCATGCTGCTGGCCTCCGTAATGTGGCTGCGGTTTTCTTTTAACTCGCAAACACAGGGCAGCTCCAAAGAGGACAGGTAGAAGAAAGCCTGGCAGGGCACAGAGCAGTGGAGCATGCCCAGGTCTGGGCTCCACCCTCCCCATCACTACAGTCCAGCGATCTGTGTCCTTCTGAATGCTCCCTACACTTTGGCCACCGGAATTGCAATAAAAAATATTTGCAAAGTATTGTTTGCAAAGCATGAAGGATTTCGTGCTGAGATGGTGTTGGGCAGAAACCTTAAAGTCTTTTAAAAGTATTAGTGTGGGCCAGGTGCATACATTGAGAAGCCTCTCCTCTGCTGTTAAGAAAGAAAAAAAAAAACAAATAGATGCAAGCTTTGCATAGGAGATGATTTGCTGAAATGGAATCAGATGGTCATACGCCCCTTCAAGACACTGGAGTGAGGCAGTGAGCTGTTATTCCCCAGCTGTGGTGTCCTGACAATGAGGCTGCAACACTTCTGTTTTGGGCAAAGTGATTTCCTTGGAAAATATTTTAGAATCTTAAAAAAACCTTTATGCCTGCTTAATGGAGCTAAATTTGTCATCCTTGTGTTGTCTGTTTCATCTTGAGTGTTGTTATTGTCTCTCATGACAATAAATATTTTGACTGTGTCTATATAGGGGGGGATCCTATTCCAAGGCCGTGCATGGTGTTATGCTTGTTTTGCTCTCCCTGCTCCTTTGGTAACCCAAATGAGGTGCAGGCAATTGTTTGTTCTGTTGAGTGATGAGCACAAGGGATGTCTAATAACAGCTGCCTGCCCTTGAGAAAACAAGTGGAGAGGGACAGAGGCAGTCTTTGAACTTTGCTCAAACCCATCTTGCGAAGCATCCCCCTAAGGAACCAGTGAGAAATATAGAATAACACACATGCATAGCATATTGTTATTTGGTGTAAAGCACCACAAAATTCTGAGGAATACATTAAATACAAAAGACTCCTTCTCTGGGAATGATTCTACATGCAGAATTCCTGCGATCTTTCAGTGTTGCCTTTTGGGCCAATTCTCCTCAGCCAGCACTGGCCTTAAAATGCCTTCCAATGTGCTTGCAGCAGGAAAAGCATTTGTAGGACATGGCAACCAGCTGTTAGTCAGAAATGTGCACCATAGACTCCCGCACTGCCCCTGAAATGCACATTTTTAGGGCCATCTTGAAGTGATGTTTTCTTCTTCATTTGACCCTTTGCTTTTATTGTCCTGGGAGGCAGCTACATCTCTGTTTAGTGTTCTGTGCTTTATCTAAGGTTTTAGGGAAAGAATCACAGAAGAAATGCAGTGAAAATATCAAATAATATGAAAAAGAGCAGAAGCCAAATGAATACAAGCAAAGTGCTTTTAAGAAGGACTTTTTCTCATGGATGACGACGAAGAGGTGAGAGACGATGCCTTGGAGCATGTATTGTTGCTCTTTATGTGTTGCAGTGGGAAATCAAATTTACAAGAACAGTAGGAAGGGTAGAAACAGTGAAACTCCAAGCAACATTAGTATATGCAGCTGAGCCACAGCACCCAAGAGACCAGAATCTGGGTCACATCCTTGTCTTACCTTACAACATGACAAAATGGCCTCTGAGGAGCACAGCCAATGACCAAAATGCAAGGAGAGGGAAGTCTGGATACCCAAAAGCCTAAGGAACAGGACTACAGTTTCTGTCTATATAAAGGGTACTTGAAACCTAAAGAGGCAAAACGTGTCAGGAAGGAAACATCCAGACCCCTCCCGTGCCCAGTATAACACATTTATTTTCATCTATTTTTTTTCCCTGTGACATCATGCAGTATGAAGAACACTAACTGGATCTGTTGCATGTTTTTGATATATGCAACCACACAATATAATGAACCCACGAGAGTGAGTTATCGCCTGACCCAACTCCGTTGGGAAGCTCTGCTCATGCAGCAGCCAGCAGGTGAAGTTGGGGTCTGTGGCTCCCCACGGTGCTCCCATTCTGCCCCTCGGCCACACGCTTCAGCCCCATGTCACTCACTCTGCTCACTGGAGGAGCTGCAGTGGAGGAGAAAGTGTATGAGAGATATCAGCCAGATCCTGTTGGCACCATATTGCCCCTTATCTGTGCCTCTCCTCCACCCCACTTCAGGTGATTTCTTTTCCAATATACTCATTCTACTTTCCCTACCCATTTTTTGTCTGCCCTCCTGTTGCTATTTTTCTCTTTCTTTTTGCTATTTTTTGGCTTTTTGACTTACATTGGGTATGAAGCTTTATGCATGCCTTATCGGACTTGTTGGTGTAAAGAGCATATCTGCATTTTGCTAAAGCATGTGCTGAGACACGGAGGCCATACTTAAACTGCCTTTAATGGTTGTGTTCAATTCAGCTTGCATTTCAAATGGCATAGAGGAGTTGTGTCCATACAGCATTAGGGGACAGAGCACACATGGGGAGTACAATACTACATGATTTTCAAAGATGCCTGCACCTACCCTAAACTTCCACAGGAACTGGAATTGCTCAGCACAGCTGGAAGAAGAAAGATGGTGATGCTGTAATAAAGTCTCTGAAAAAGACAGGATAGTAACTCTGAATTTCTAAGCAATTTTTCCTCATAAACACCTTTCCTCCCTGACCAGTGCAGTGAACACCATGGCTTCCTGAGCATAGCTAGGTTGGACAATCCCCATTGTCCCAAACAAAGCCTACAAAAAAGGAGCAAAACCTATAAGCACATATATGTATTGCTAAATAATCTATAAACTGGCCTGTTTTTACAATTCAGCTTTATAGCTAATTAAGTTAGCAAGAATAAAATGTCAGGGTTGCACAAGGCTTCCTGCCTCCCAAAGTTTCCCTGCTTTGTGCAAGGCGTCCCCTGCTCCCATTGCCGCCTGACCTCAGGGTGACACACTTCACAAGCTGCTCTTGCTGCAGTGCGGGAGCAGCTCTGTGATTTTCCAGCAGCGTTTCCAGCTGAAGCTACTGCCAGAGCTCCATCTCCATCCCCTGTTAAAGGCATGAGAGAACAGAGGAAATTTTATTCAGCATACCTCGGCTGCTGCCATCACCCTGTGTACCCCACTGTACAAACCTCTGGTGTCCTCTCTCTGTTCTCTCTATACAGGGACCAGTTCCACTCCTTCATCCCTTCTGATACTCCCCCATACCAGTTCTTTCCTCAATATGCTTTTTCTGCACTCATAGTTACAAAAAGTTCTCACCTGCATTTCCATAAAACATCTTACTTGTTCCCTCTCCTCCATGCCTCTTTATCTTAACCTCATGTAGAAAACCAATGGACCTGCCACCTACTGCTTTGCTTCCTGCAGACGCCTTCAGCTCTCTTCATTTAGACACCTCCAGTGTTTCTCTTACCACTGAATCTCCAGATCTTTTTGCCACGCTTCTTCCTAAGGTACATATTAATGTTTTTCTACCACTCATGTCTCCTTGCTGTCTCACCACCCACTGGCTCAGGCAGCTCGGGCAACACACTCCCAACAGTGGGCTGTGTCTTGCTGTTGTGTCCCTGGATAACCACGTGCACTGTTAATGAACACTCAGGGAATTACATAGCAAGGTATATTTCAGGTTTCCCACTGAAATGTTACACAGCTTCACCTAAGACATAAACTATCCTATGGAAGCTGAGAGATCTAGACATCACATGTAATGCCTAGAAATAATTGAGCCTAGAAGATTGCTGTGATTCTGGTTCAAGCTTCCATTGAAGAATTCTGGACAAATTGTGATTGCCCTCACCAGGCATGTCTGGAAAACTCTGCCTAGGACAACTCTCAAGCAAGTCATGTCTTGTTTAGTTTGTCACACCCTACAGAGTGAGGTCAGCTTCACAGGGTCTCTGCTCTCTAGGTTGGTGTTTGGAAATAATTCTTCTCTCATTTTCCTTCTTTTCTGCCTGTTTGATGCTTGCAGAAAGACACAATAGCTGTGTTCTGTCCTGGCAGTGGTGCTAGAGAGGGTTAATTTTGCACTGCCCATGATAGATAGACTTCTGCTGACACATTGCTGGGATTTGTCACAAGCCAAAATATGATTGTATTCATCAGTTTAAGGCCCTGAAGAAGTGTAACTCTCATCTCTGTGCTTAGGACTGCATTAGTTTCTATGCTACAAATCTTGTTTTCACAGATTAAGAACATCCACTGAAAGTTCTGTATGCACGACTGAAGTTATTTAAAAACTATGTTTTACAGGAAATGTGAGGATAGACTGGAAAAATGCAAAGCAACACATGAGAGAGAATAACGACAGTCAAAAAGAATACATTAATAAAGCAGTCTCCTAGAAAAATGAAAGGTCTTCCTTAGGCTTAGAAAGAAACCCAGAATAATCTATTGACAAAGACCAGGTGGGGCTGCCTAGTCCCTATTCCCTTTTGTATCATTGCACCCAGAGAGATGCCATGGATTTAGAGTGGGGTGAACAAGTGGAGCAAATGAAATGCAGCTCGCTATAACCCTTCATTTGGTTCTGTACCTGGACTTCCAGATGAAAATCTTGCCTGGAAGCGAAACAGCTCCAGGCTGTGTTATGAGTCTCTGGATACTCTCTGTGACTTCTACTGCACAACTAAACAGAGACCAGGACAACTGTGCGGCAGCTTCTCTTATGAGCTGCTGGGGAAAGGGGCTGTAAACTGAGGGCAAACCTTGCCCTAATAATTTTAACGGCTGGCATTTAAAGCACAATATAAATTTAAAGCAAACAATATGAGCTAAACCAATACAATATAATCTGTGATTTGTAAGTGCTGTTGATAGTTACTCTTTTTGTGCAGCTACTGTAAAATGACAGCCAGCCCAGGCTATGTTAATGCCAAAAGATGGGTTTGTGTTCTGAGCTCTGCTATGCCTGAGCTAATCTTCTGGGTAGGAAAAACATAAATACTACAAGTATCCAAGAATAAGTAACGCTTGTAAGTTTTCAGCAAGGAGATAATGAGACAAGTTCACCAGTCTTGCTGATCCAGACACGGCGATGACTCCTGGCAGACACAAAGATGAGATATAAGCAGCAGGTCGCAACTTTTAAGCTAACAGGTCAGAAAATTGGGTTTCAGGAGGGCAAAGTTGAGTTTTCAGGTATCCAGTTATCTGCCCCAGAATAACTTAGGCTGTCCTGAGCCACAGGGAAGATTCAAGTCACATTTTGAGCCTCCCCAGGCTCCTTCCTGCAAGGGGTACCAGTGGGGGTGAGGAAGGCTCATTCTGGGAAGTCATCAGGTCTTCTTTTCCTCCGACATGCATTAGGACTACCAGAGGAATTCCTGATCTCCTTTGCTTTCTGGAACTAAACCTGAGGCTTGTAATCCTTGCTAGGCAACAGTCATGGGCTGCGGTGATCTCAATAGGTACCCACAAAGTGTTAAAAGAAAATGTTGAAGTCCATATTCTGCTTAAGTTGTTCCACAAGGGAGATACATCAGTGTCTGACCGTTGTCTGACACTTTGGGCCCCAAGGGAAGAAATATTGTCTTGGCTCACCATGTGGACCCTTTGATCAGTCCTGTGAACATGTAAGTAGATGGGGGAGATAATTATGGGGTTAGGAAGAAGCTGCATATGTGGCATGGGGTTTGGTAGAAGGGGCAGAAGAATGGGACCTGCCTGCACAGAGACGTGCTGACACCAGCCACAGAGGTGTGCATGTCCACAGCTGGGGCTAGAGGAGCAGTTAAGCAGCTGTGCATCTTCCTCACTTTGGTTTTGTCTGTCTTCCATGAGCCATTGCTTCTCTTACAAGTATATGGAGGCCTGCGCTGGGATGGGAGCTTAGAGGAATTCGGCTTTCAAAGAGGCTGAAGGACATTTCAGGTCTCAGGGCACTGAAAGGCCATGTCAGAGGATGGAGAAGAAGACAGAGCCTCTCTCATCTCGTCCATGAGCTCAAGCTTGGCCCTTGGTGGCAGGCACTAATTGCTATTTCTGTATGACGGGCACCTGTAACGCTGCTTAGTGGGCTCCGGCCAGCCCTGACAGCCAGAAATCTGCAGTCAGATGAAACTCTCATTAAAATCCCTGGAGGCTGGTGGGGTCTGCTGGGGTGCTGGGAGCAGATGTGCCCCGGGGCCTGGCCCAGACCTCCAGGGTGGTGTGTGAGACCCTGCCTCCACTCACGTCGCACCCATGGCAGCACCCTTCACAGCCACTCAGGACAACTAAACCTGACACCAGCCTGTCCAGCTCCCACCGGATCACAAGCACCAAAAAGCTCCCTCGCTTCCGCTGGAAAGGGATTTTCCAGCCCTGGGGCACGGTGTCTGCTGCAGTAAGCTCCCAGGTGACAGCAGACCCGAAGTGGTGATGCTGTGAGGTGGGGAGGAAGGAACTCTGCAGAAATGAAGCGCTTGGCTGGCCTGGCTGCTGGGGCACGACTGCTCAGCAGACAAATGGGAAAACATGGACCGGTCTTTAAGATAGCTACACTTGGTAAGGTCAGATAGGACAGCAGGGACTGCCTCTGGTTTCGGGTCACACCACCCTACTGCTGGTAATTTCATGGGTTAAAAAATGTCAGCTGAGACAGTCTTGTAATTTGGGTAGAAAGAAAGCACGCAGGTTAATTTTTATTATTATTATTTCCTGGGACATGGTAACAGGCAGGACACAATAGGTTGGCATGAGATGTCAGCCTTTAAATTCACATGGCTTTGTCCTTAAACAGTAAAGATTTTTTTCTATCACTACTGACACCTCGATATATAGCAAAGGACACCCTGAAATGGTCATTACTATTTCAAATGAACGCATGTCAGTACACCACATTGTCAAAAGGAATTATACACAAAACAGGGCTCTTGAAAGCTGAACTTCCCACAGTTGTGGGATTTTCTGCAGCTGAGGAGCTGGTAGCAATAGGAAATAACTCTGTTCAATGTTTTACATGGGCATGTTTGAATTACACATAGAACAGGAGCCTTCCATTGTTCACCTCGCTAGTGCGAGTATATAATTTTCCTGCTGTCTTTTTCCCCCTTTTGTTCTTTTCAGCTGTTTTGTGATTAACACTGTCTGGGGAAGAATTTCAGTATTTTCTGTGGTTTAGCAGGATGTGAGTGAGGTGGTGCTGCTGCATGAATCTTTTAAAAGCAGCCTAAGAAATATTTAAGACCTTAGTCTAGGAGGAACAGCTCTCCCAGGCATAATTTTTGGTGCTGGTTGCAGCAGGGAGCGTATGCTGTGAGGAAAGTATTATTTTTCTAAATGGAAGGTGTCAGATGGTCACGCAATGTGACTGCATGTTCGAGATCACTGCCTCCCATCTGCAATTTGTGACGTGTGAAAGATTCTGCCCAAATGTGCTCACCAACTGGAAACCCTCGGCACTTTTTTTTTCTTATCAGGAGAGACCAAGATAACCAATGGTTTTACAGATCAGGGATCCTATCAAATTAATATCATTCTAGGATAAAATCTGCTTTAAATACAACCACTAAACTCCAGCAAAGTTAACTAGTACATACAAGTTCATTCAACTGATTAAAAATCCCTACTAGTAAAACAAGAAAATATACATGGAATTTTTTCAAGGAAAGTATTCTGCTCCTGTCTTTTAACCAAAGGCTTGGTATAAAACATGACAGTCTTTTCCGGCACTAATTAATGCCACCTAATTATAACACATACTAGGCTCATGCCAGGCATTAATATACTGGAGATAGTTTCTCCTTGTCCAACTTTCCACTGCATCAAGCGAGGTGCTTGTTTTTTGCATCTTTCCGTCAGTTAAATGGATGCCACTGTGGCTGGGACAGAGGCTTAGCAAAGATTATTTTCCTCCAGAGGAGAATTTGCAGCTTCCAAGAGGGGTAGGTGGTCTGGACAGGGGTGGTCTGCAATGCGCCCCTGCTCTCTGTCCAGCAAGTAAAGCACATCTGAGGTGCTATGAGCCAGTGGGTTGAACACCATCCATGCCTTTGGTGGGGGACAGGTGATGCCTGACCCCTCAGACCACAGGGTGCGTGCTGCAAGGTTCAGGGGATGGAGGGAACTGTGTAGCAAGGACAACCTGATGTCCAGTGTCCTGGCTGAGACAGGAGAGAACACAGGGCTCCAAGGGGATAGTCAGG
Organism: Anser cygnoides; assembly: GCF_040182565.1. Classification (NCBI taxonomy): domain Eukaryota; kingdom Metazoa; phylum Chordata; class Aves; order Anseriformes; family Anatidae; genus Anser; species Anser cygnoides. The sequence goes on from NC_089874.1 coordinate 117,991,194, forward strand.
CTACTCCAACCTTTGGACGTCCTTGCTGGGTCTGTCCAAAGAGCAGTTACCACTGAGCAGTGTATGCTAACAAACCCTTATGATCCTTGCCTGGTATAGGGCTGTGGTGTGGCTCACCTAAGTGCTTAAAAATCCCAGAGTGCTCCAAACAGGAGTACTTTGTGGGTTCAGGGTATGAATATAAATCTCACCCAGGCACTGGAGTATCCTTCAGTGTTTGCAGCTACCAGAGGAGATTCCTTTCCTATGAGTTAGTTTTTGATGATTTATAAGTTCATTGCATTTAATTTCCCTTTTTGGTTAAGACAGGAGGTAATACAGAAGGTATCTCTGCCAACACCCCAAAAATAGAAGATGTACTCATGACTCAGCACTGAGTGCTTGTTCGAGGAGGGGCTGCTGACCAAGTCTGTGTGATCAGTGCAGTTACAGATGTGGCTGCAGCCGTTTGCACACAGCAGAGCTAGCTGCAACCTAGCTGTACGCACAGAGTGGAACTGGAGAAGGAGACACACACAAGCTGATTAAAACCTTTCCAGGAGGCTAGGAGCTTGCCCGTATGTCAACGACTTAGTCAAGGTTATTAGCAACTGTTATTGGTTCAGGCGTTAATTTGATTACAGGTACCTCTACTGTCTCCTATTACCACAGAGACAGACTTTAGGGACCTGTTCTTATAAAAAAAGTCAGTGAATTTGGTGCAGGTGAGAAGCCTTTGAGTAACAACTCTTCATCTGGTGAAAGGCTATACCAGAAGCAGTGGCAAATCCTGGTCTGCATTGCCTCTCTGGTGGGCCGTCAAGCCTATTTGGAAAAGAGGGAAGATTTTGTCTCACTTCTACATCTTTCCACTAGGAGAAATACCAAGTGCTAGCTACTGGTGGGTGTGTGTCTTTATTCAAGGGCTGGAGTGGAAGGTCTCCTGGGTCAGGCCGTCTCTCCTTGTGTGAAGCCATGCCAGATATACCCACGGAGCTCAAGCTGGCCCTGCTTGCCCTCGTTGAGCACTAAGACGGTGGCCTTCCTTCCGTGATTCAGAACCACCTTCCAGAGGCCAGCAACCCTCATGATCAGACTGTGCTATGCCTACAGACTCCTTTAGATTAAACGTCTCTTCACCCCCATGTTTTTTTTTTTCTTGCTTTGTGGATACACACACACACAGAAAACATATCTCTTCAGAGGCTTTGGTTTTTACGCAAACAAATACTTTCTGGTCTCCTGTTCAAAAAGATCTTAATTCCCCTGATCAGCCTCACAATCCTTTTCTGCACCTGCCCAGTCCATGCTCCTTTTCTGGGATTCAATCACCTCACTATTTCAGATGCTTTCAGATGACCTTTGTCTAGCACAGTGGTACGAATATTTCCCTATCTGTGCCACAGCTGGCTGACCTGATATGTTCCAGGCTGCCTGGCTTTAGCATTTTGTTTTTTCATAGTCACCCTCTGGTGTACTGGTACGTTCAGGTCCTTCTCTTACCAAGTTATCTGTAATCAATAAGCTCCCAGTTCACTATAAAAGAAACAAACACCAAGACTTTTCTAACCAAGACAAGTGAAGAGGTTGCTAAGGGCACTTAAAAATGAATCTGAAATAGAGCCAGTTTTCTAAGTTATTCAGGCATGCAAGAAGATTAAATCCTTATAGTCTTTCTGTGTACACCTTCCCGCTTTTAGCTTGAAGCCTGCCTCATCCAAGCTCGCTTCTTCTTGTCAGTCCATGATCACCAGGGCCCTGGGTGGTTTGCTATTAGGAGGACTTGCAATGTAACAGCTCCAAGAGGAGGTCTCTGTCTGAAACAGCTCAGCACTCATTTAGTAAATCAATACCTCACCTAAAGCCTTCCATCTATCTTCTTTCTCTGTTCTCATCCCACAGGAAGTGATGGCAGCTTTCTGGTCACATTTATTCTTACTTTCCCCATAATTACTTTATCTTTCCCCTCGTCTCCCCACTGTAGCAGGCAGCTCACAGTTGATGCTGGTGGTTTCTCTCTGGCAGCCATGGGGTTGCCACATCCCTTGGAGATGCTGACCTGAGGGATGTCAAGTGAGGGAGCAGGGCAAGCCATGCAAGGGCTGGGGCGGACCCCTGTTCAGTTGGCAACCCAGAAAGGTAGATTCAGCACCATTATAATTGAATTGAGTAGCTTAGGTCCAAGGCAACAAATATTTTGTTTTGCTGCCTTTTGCTAAGATACTACTGTTTTTATATTGTTTTATGGGGTGATTTAGTAGAGAATTCTGAAAACTCTGAAAAGCTATCCCTTTAAAGGCACATTTAGATATAGAAATCAGTGAATTTTTTTGAACCTTTATGTGATTTTTTTGACCTTTGGTATGGTTTCTCATAAAAGATTCTGGATCTGTGATTTACCTTACACTTGCATTTTAATTATATAGCAATTTATATGCTCTTTACACGAGTGTGAACAACCTTTCCTTGTCTCAACACATCTGTGTTTTCAACTTTAGATCCACATTACCCTGACTGCTACAAAGTCTTTTCATACACGTTCATAGAAAAAGAGAAAAGGTATAATACATACTCCTTTCTTAACCTTTGTTTCAGATTTCTAAATTAGGACTGTGAGAAAATCTTTTTTTTTTTTTTAATTTTATTTTATTTTATTTTTCCTGACTGAGCAGAAAAACTTGTTTCCAATTTACTAGCAACAGTGACAATAAAACCAGGATGTTTTTTATATTGTTTGCACCTCTTTAATTTCCTTTTATATTTCCTTTCCTATTTTTATGTAAGTTTGCATTTATGAAAGAAAATTTTTAAAGGAAATAAAAAAAAATTACTGGATTTCACACACACACACACACGATATGGAAAGGCTGAGCTGCTCCTTAACAGTTATCTTTTTAGCAAAAAAACATTAAACTTATTTTAAAAACCCTCTCATTCACTATTTTCCAATTCTAGAGACATTTATCAAAATTTTGATCAGAAAAAGAGACAAGGGAAGGACAAATATTAAATTCAAGGAACTCAGTTTTTGGTGGGGCAATCTAAACTGATCACAAATTTAGGTAAACATGTAAGAATATTATTTAAAAGATGAAAACTATTCATAAAGATATTTTAAATGAAATGCTTTATGTTATAAATGACATTTTTTTCTTTGTTATTCCCTAAATTAAAAAAGCCTTGTAGAAACTGATGAAGTTTTGTAGACTAAAAGCCAATTAAAAGGTTAAGAAAAACATGAGGTGTTTGTAATTTGTTTAGCCTGTGAAAAGGTGCATGGGGAAGGCTTACTGAAAATGACAAAAATGCATTGAGTATGTTTTGACAAAGTTTGGTGGTAGGCAAGTCAAAAGGAAAGAGGAAAATAACATGTATTTCTGTGGCTAGAGTGTGGTGAAACATTTTCCAATACACAAAGACCATTCTATAGGATTTTTTTTTTTCAAGTCTGAAACAAAAGAGCAGTAGTTTTAAAAGCCCTAATAAACCCCCCTAAGCAATAGCCCAACGCTAAGAGTTGGTTATTTACTCTAGCCCAAAACACGGTGAACTGAACTGAAAAGTGACCAGAACATCCCCAAATGTTACGTGCGTGAAACAGGAAGCTTGGTGGGGAGGGTTTTGAAAGAAGATTTTGTATTGTTCAGAGGGTCACCCAAGCATGGCAAGGCTGGAATTCCATCTGTTCAGCTCCGCTCAATGAACTGGGTCACTTTCAATGGTTCACTAAGTCCTGACTATCTAAAAAGTACAGTTGTTATGCTTTTAAAATCTTGAGCTGCATGGCAAGATCGCTTTAGTCTTTTTTTTGTGTGTGTGTTTTTTTTTTTTTTTTTTACTCTCTCTCTTCCTTGAGTTTAACACCTCGGAAAGAGGGTTAAAAGTAATTCACAACCTAGAAGATGGGTCATGTGTCATATATAATGTTTGGGTTTCTGGAAAAGACATGTGGGTAAGTCTGCTCATTAATAAAAAGTCTTGTTTCAAAACAATCCTTTGTAGGTTTTTCTTTCCTGAAGAACCTACCTCTAATGCTGGGAAAAGACTGGACTTTTTTTTTTTTTTTATTCCTCATGGAGGTCTCTTTTCATTTTGGAAACTGATCTCTGACTACAGAGAAAAAAAAAAAAAAGCAGGTGTGGATAACCTTTTTGCACAGGTGTTTCTGGTTGTTGTAAGAACTGCTACAAGAGCAGTGGAAAGACAAGGAAAAACAATACCTTCAGAAGTCTAAAAAACAGTTTGCTGTAGAGTGAAAAGACAGGTGAGAAAATGGTGTTGCATGGTCTCTGGATATTCAAGCTTTCATGGGAGGAATTTTGTAGCAACTAACTTAGACTGCCTTTGACAAGCAAATCTTGTGTACTGTGTCCAAGCTGGGCTCATGAAAAGAGAAGGAAATATATATCTCCATTTGCATAAATATGGATTTTCCTCCATGAGCACTAGGGCTTAAGAAGGTGATCTCTACTCCAAAATAAAGAATTCACTTCTTATTCCTATATTTAGTTATATTTTATCCCTACGTACCACACTGGTCATACTGGTGCAAATCTACATTCGTTTTTTTTTTTTTTTTTTTTTTTTTTAATCAAAAACAAAAACAAACAACTTTACAACTTCTTTTTTCCCCTGTTCAAAGGGGTTAGCAGTAGTTAGCTACCTTCCAAAGGTGATTTGTATTGTTATAAAGAATATAATGTCACCAAAACCAGAAGAGTTAAAGCACGAGAACAGCTCACCAACGAAACTATATGGACCTCTAAACAGAATCAACTGAAATCAGCACTTTGGAATTTAATGTGAAGAACACATTATGGAGCCTGCAATTAAAGACTTTTTCCCCCTAGATGGTCACATAAATAAATGAACCATTCAAAGTGAATCAGTTCACTGAGGAGCAGGAAAGTGCACAGCATCAGCTTTCTGATCACCTCCTGACACGAGTACTATAACTTCCACCCCCTGACCTCTTCCATACCCAAATCCCACCTCTCTAGTCCATTTGGGTCACTGACGGATAAGTACCCGGGATGAAACTCCTTGTGGAGATATTTAAAATGCTAAACACTAAAGGCACCTATTGAGTCACTGCAGATGTTGTATATTTAAACTTCTTTCTTCCCACCCGGCTGGTGAAACTGAGGTTCAGATTTTGTGCAGAGCAACAGTACAAAATGATGGTACTTCCCACCCTGGCATGGACAGGTTGGTGGAGAAGATGACGTCTCACAGGTTTGGTAGGAAGAGGAGGTCTGTTCAAAGTGGAGAGAGTCCTGAACTTGCAGCAGACTGAAGGTGCAGTATTTTGGTTTGGGTTTTCCTACACAGAAAAAAAAATCAGACTTTTTAATGGTGGAGGAAAGAATCCAGACTGCAAACCGTTTGGGTTCTCACTACTAAAACATTTGGATTTCTAGTTTTCTTTTTGAAAGAAAAGAAAAAAAAATCTATAAAATATATCAAAAACAACAAAACATACACCAATATCTACTCTTATTTATTCATTTATTTTTATAAATCAAAGAGCTTTGTTGGCAGATTCTCACGTGATTCTCTTACAAATGTTCATTTCCATTTCATGACTGACTGTGTTCAGTTTTCCCTCTTACATTCTTGCAAAAATTTCCTCAGTGTCTGACCCACTTCTCTCCCACATAACAAGGAGCAGAAAAAGAATGTAGGGAGTTTTTCAGTTTACAGTATACTTTGAAATCAGATCTTTGGATGTGTCCCAAGAAGTGACCACTAAATCTGTTCATGGACTTTATTCTGTATTCCTTCCTGTGTCAAAACTAAGCTTCTATCACTGCCCCACCATTTCAGCTTTTTCCCCATCTCTCTAGTTCTTCCGTGGTTGCAGATGATGAGATGAGCCCTGTGGCTCGGGATACTGCATCAGCACACCGCCCTGCTGTTCAGCCTTTCATTTAACAACTGCGGTAAGGATGCAAGTCTGAGGTCTGGGTAGTGAGCAGGTTGTCATGATTTTGTTCTAACATTATTTCTCTTATTGAAGAGGTGCAGCCTATTTCCCTCATTTTGCATGTGCAGTCAACCTAATCACTGGGGGGGGGAGGGGGTGTGACAGGATATAAGGCTGCCCTACCCCTTATATTTGCTGAGCTGTAGGAATCATCCAAAATTCTAGGGCTACTCCAAGATTCAGAGTATTAGAAAGGCAGAGGAAATACAGATTTTCTTCAGAGCTGCCATAGGTAAGACACAGATATAGCTTATCCCCAAGGTAATGGAAAAAAAAGAGAGAAAAAAAAATGGGGGTGACAATATGTCAGTTCCTGCAAGATGCTAAGTGTCATCAGCTCTCCTGGCCTTCATAGCAGGTGATGACGTTATACATTTTTCAGAAGGCACTGCTGAAGCTGTGGGAACATGTCCCATAACCATACTTTAGTGCTCACCCCTTTGGATGCCATAGCCCTCGTACTATTGTCTCTACGTGCCCACTATTATACCCATTTCTGCTTCATAGAAGCCAATGCACTGAAATATAGGGAGTAAATAAAAAATAGCCACACTAACAAAAACAGGCTCTTATTTGGGTCTCTTGTTAGGGTTTGCAAGTAGGCGCTGGAGGTGGAGATCACGTGGCCAATGTTTAATTTCTACCCTGAGGACATTTAAAGTTGGGAGAGGGGGTAATGAAGTCCAGCCCAAGTTTTCACTTCAGAGATCTTAATAAGTTACACTGGGGACAGGATGTACAGTGCCTTTGCCATATACTTTGCTGCTGGAGTCAGATACCAGGGGCTGAGGCACTCTCAGAGGGACACTACTTTTGAAAATAAAACACTGTGTGATCTACTCTCACTTAACCCGGATCTGCATTGTCTTGCACTTTACTATTGCTTATGTCTTTGTGCAAGAAGACCAAAGCACATGTTGGACAGTCCCCCTGAACTGGGAATGTCCTGAATCCACAAGTAGTAAAGATGTGGAGAAAATGCTTCTGTGAATCAACAGTGAGAGAACCCATGATTTTAAACACCAATCATCTCACCAAATTACAGATTTAACTCTTTATTTGACCCAGTGGTTATTATGAGATAGAAAGAACTTCATGAATGGCATGCTTATTTATTTATTTATTTATTTATCTATTTATGTATTTATTTATTTTTAAGGAAGAATCAGATGAGCAAAAGAATAGAAAGAAGAACACTATAAATGATGCCAGTACTTCCTTCTGAGTCATTGACAGCTCCAAAGGATATGATGTCAATTGCTTATTATCAAAGGTATAGCAGATAAGGAACAAGATGAAGTAACAATCCACATCTTCTCTGTTCTATCAAATCACACAAGAAAACAGGACAACCAGTCCTTTAAACATCTTTCTATATATAAGATGTAGGGGGGAAAAGACTATATTGGAGAAGCAAACGTCAGTCTGATTGACATTAACAGGAAGTCTCTGGCTGGCAGAACTAAAATGTCCTTGGATTTTTTTTAAAGCGTAGATGACAATTTCATAAGTTTCAGAAAAATACAAAACCCACATATGTTGCATCCAACATAGGAAAAGTTATATTGGAGCTCATCTAACAAAAGAAGAGAAATTTATGTATGAAGTAATTTAAAAATTTATGTATGAAGTCATTTATGTCTGACAGCCACTCAGGATTGTAAATTGGCTGTGTTTGTTATGATGTGAAAACAGAATACAGCCTGAACCCCCAATACATCTATCTGGTGCTTTAGAAGGGCTGTATTTTACATAGCTTAAAATATCTGAGTCACATAATGTAAGCAGAAAAATATGAATGATAACTGTAGATTGCTTGAGAAATAGTTACGTCCCCAAATTCACATAAGTATAGAAGCAAGGCTGCATGAGTTAAGAAAGCATGGAAACATATACACTTATAAATACCAAAGGGGAAAAAAAAGAGTTAAATGAATGGGACCCCAATAGCAATGAACATATATTAAAAGCAAGGAAAAACAGAAAGCTGAATTATAAAGCTAGTGGACATGCAGAAGAAATTTACAGTAAGAGAGTTAAAGGAAAAATAATAATAGGTTCTTTTTAGGCTTTGAAGAATAAAAAGAGTCCTAGCTGAAGGGTGCTGTTAAAGAAGAAGAAGAATGAAATAGAGTAAACGTTTATTAACAAAAGCATTCAAGAAATTTCTCTCTTCTGCTTTTGAGGAAAATATTAGCTATACATTTAGATGGTACGAAACTGCTGATTAAATATTTCCCAGCATTCCCAACAGTATGTAAGGCTGGCGTTAAGCTGACTAAGGTTAGATATTTAAAATCATCACGTCAAATACATGTTTTAATTAGAGCTATCCAAGGAGCTCTTTAAATTGCTAACATTGCCTTTCAATATTTTTTAAAACAATCTGGATGTTGCAGAGGAGGAACAGAAAGTCAGCTTTGCGCCATTATTAAAACAAGAATAAATATGATGGTCCAATTTGATCCAGGCCTCTTAGTCTGATGTCAGTCCAGAGTTTTGAAATGGGATCATTGGTAGAAGATCTGATAATAGAGAATATAATGTAATTAGTGAAAAATAATATGGTGTTATAGAAAACAAGTATTGCAAATCTAACTTCCTAACATTTTAATGAAATTATTAATTTGGTTGATACCTATACTGATAGAGTATACTTTTTTTTTGGTAAAGTATTTTACATTGTACTTCAAAGTACTTTGATTAAAATACTACAACAATACAAAAACAATATGGCCCACATTATATACATTAAAATCTGTTAAATGATATGCCTCAAAATGTAATTATAAAGACCAATTGCCACTGACTGTGTTTGTTGCTAGTGGGGTTCTGCAGGGATTGGTTCTTGGCTGTATATCATTTAACATTATCAGTGACATGGAAGAAAACATAAAATCATTATGATAAAGTTTGTAGATGACATGACATTTCGGGCCATGTTAAATAATGAACTGGAGAGATCTCTGCAACAGAAGGGTCTGATTACTAGGACAATGGGCACAAAAAGTATAATTTCAGTTTGTGCAGTATATGGGGGAAAATATTTGAAAAAGAGGAGACATCTTCATAACGAAGACATTTAAAAGGATGTTCAACTGAGCATGAGCTCCAGTCTGACCCTGCATCTGATGCGATCTCTGAGTGTATAAACAGGAGACTATGTAGTAACAGAGAGATTTGGTTATGTCAGTGCTGTCATGATCCTGTATCTTGTTTTTGTACCCACAGTTCAGACAGGTTGATACCAAGCTGTAAGTGGACTACAAAAGAGTGTCAAAGATAATCACATTAGTATTACATTAGTAATAAATAAAACAGCGTAATAAATAATAAAATTAATTATTTAATTAAAAAAAAAAAAAAGCTTAAGGAGCTGTATTTAATTCCCTTGTTAGGATGTAGGATACATTTCCAGACGGAAAACTGATGCTAGATGTGTCCTCTGTCTTCTGGTCAGAAATGCAATAGGCACCGAGCTACAGCCTTAACATTTATGAAATTAAACTGTGAATGGATGACTTTGCAGTAATGATCAGTTTGGTCAGTCTATACCCCTCCCACTCTCACCCAGAAAAAAAAACAACAACAAGAACAACAACAACAAAAACAAACAGAAAAAAAACCACACCGTTTTTCCTGCCTTCTTGATGTTGAATGCTATTAATTTTGCTGTCTAGAGCAACAGATTCATTGCAAAGCTATGTCCAGTGGTAAAGGTAGAAGAGACATTCTATTCAGGAACTGAAGGTTTAACAAGTCCAGCTAACAAGCCCATTATTTCTGTTTCCTAGGCAGGCTACTGTAGATCTTACTCTGCCTGGGAGCTGGATAAAAACAGCTAGTTAATGTACTAAAGGTCAAAATTTCAGAAGTGCTCTACAAATGCATTACAACCAACTATTAATAATTCTCTCTTTTTTTAAGGGGTCTGGTCATGTCCAAGGGAATGCCAGCTACATTTTTCTTAATGTATGAGCACAAGTTACACATAACAACCTAACAACACAATACTGCCTCTTTAATGCTAATCTATTCCTTGCAATCTACTAGATACATGTAGAATCATTGGTGTGTATCAAGAGAGCAAAATCAGATTCTGAAAATATCTGAAAGGATGCACTAGAGTGTACATAATAATGTATTTTAATCTGCCAGGCCTTAAAATTAATCATGAATTCCCACAGAGATTTTAATAATTTTGAGATGATGGTTTTTTTTCTTTCTTTTTTTTTTTTTTTCATATAGTGATATTCTTGGACAGAGTTCTTGAAATGCTACATGGAAATGGATGGGGGAGGGAAAAATGGGGGCCATTTTTCAATTACCAGGTTAGCTAAGATATAGATACAAGAGCTACTGTTTAATTGGTTGTTTTATTCTTTTTCTTCCACCTAATAGATAATCAGTAAGGTACCTCAAACACAAACTTTTATCACGTCATAAAGTTGGCATACAGCATAAAGTTTATCTCTTTGGGCACGTACTTAAGGGAACAATTCTCATCAGCAAATGCATGCACTAAAGCACTTGAAACTTCCTGGCAAAGTTTGCAAGCTCCAGTGTCTGGGTGATGAGGTTGATAGGGGTTCCACATTCCAGGGCTTCCCCTTGAGTTGTTAGCAGGCATGGGATCACACACATTAGGATCTGATCTTATGGTTTGTCCTAAACAATTTTTGTCTTTTTACAGAAAATTATATGTCATGGATCTTCATGGCTTTAAATCACCCAGAGCAATAGTTTCAGCCTGAATACCTATAGCTACCAACATACTTTACCAGATCCACTTTTCACGGTCACAACAGAAGCATTATAGCTTCACCCAAACCAAGATATTTTGTGTTCTGTTAAGTGTTTTGATGGGTGGCCATACGTAAAGTATGATAAACAGCATATGACTTCCAGAAGGCCCATGCTTGTCAGGGCCAAAAGGAAAGTATTGTTCCAAAGCACACTACTGAACCCCCTCAAATAAAGGTATTTTTAATACCTTGTATTAACGTATGAATGTGTAATTCAACCAAGAGCTAAACGGTTGCTCTGCACCCCTGTTAGTGTTCCTTGGGAGATATTCATGTCATAAGAGATTGAGCAATACGAGCAAAATACACTTACCCTTTCTGAAAAACAACCTTGTATTTTTTTAATTAAAGCATATTACTTATGTTCCACCATTTGTATGAATTTTGCACAGCTGTTTGCACTAATATGTGTTAAAATGGGTAATTACCACAGCAATCTTGGTATGATACAACACTCTTGCTCCGTCATAAATATATAGCCTTGCTTCTATGTCTCTCTTACCCAAAGATATACCTGATTTTGTGCTGTATGCTTGCTTGTATGCTCCTTCCTACTGGTTGATACCAACAAATATGTCAGAGTCCAAATATTTGACACATTCCCGGGTCTTGTATGAGTAGCTTCCAGGCTATGTGTTTTGTCTCCCTGTTTTAATGGTTAGGAGAAGCAAGAGGCAAACAGAATAGTGATGTTTATGATGAGAGGGTAGATGAAGGGGTCGAGGAAAGCTGGGAATAGCTGAAGTGTGTCTGACACAGCAGTTTCTCTTCTGTATCACTATTTTATTTTTATGAGGCTGCAGCAAATTGATAGCTTCTGATACCATAGTCAATAAAACGTTGTGTAAATTCCAGCGATGGGCTGGAAAAAGATTGAATTAAAAGGGAAGTATTGGGTCACATCCATATTTCAAGTCATTTCTGTGCTGCGTTATCCTAGCACCTGGGGGAAGCAGTTTCTTCACAACTAACCACCCAATTAGCACCTGCTGAGCACCCGGTGCTTGATTTTCTTCTAACTGCCCCCCTCTTCCTATGCAAACCAATTTCCTAACAGTTTGCATTTCATCCCATAGGAGAACTGTTTCTTAGAAACTTTGGAGAAGTCAAAAAAATGGGCTTTAGAAAGAAAATTATTCTGAAACCTTCTCGATACTGGACACCATTTTTTATAAACATGATGTGGCTGTCAACAGTTATTGACCCAGTTGTATTACTGCTTCTGCCAGGAAGAAGTTTTCTACACAATTTACAGGATCACAGGATAAATCAGAAGGGACCTCAGCACATCTCTAGTCCAACCTTCTCCAACCTGGCTATGTCATGAGTTTTTCTGGTGTGGTCTTGAAGAGCTCCAAGGATGGTAACTGGACAGCCTCTATGGGCAGCCTGTGCCACTGCCTCACACTATTCCCAGGAAAAGTTTTCTCCTTATATCCAAAGTGAACATGTCTTGTTTCAACTTATACCTGTTGTTTCCAGTCCACTATTTTGCCATGATCACTTTTACCTCAAGTCTTGCCAAAGGTTTGTTGCCTCTTTATGCCATTATCAAGAGCTCTGACCACACCTCAGACGTTATTAGCTTTGTTAATTTAAACCATCTGTTGCTACTGTGTGGAGACCAAGGAGGGCTCCAACAGTGCCACTTCAGCCATGCCTGTACCAGTGACTAAAACAGAGCCAGGGTGTTGGCTCAAGCATTATCCACTCCTGTCCACACTTTTTCTTGCTCTCTGGCATGAGAGCAGTGTCAGCTAGTGCTGTCCCACATAGCCCCCCAGCTCCCGAAGTGTCATCATGAGCCGGAGACCATTCCTCGTGGTAACTACATTGTCCTGGGTGGACAAGGGAACAGAAAGAGCTCAGGCATGCAGGTGTGAGCTATGTGATGCTGGATGGCCTAGGACTGGAGAACAGTCCATGGCATATCTTATTTAGAATACAATTTTTGAGCTCCTACTGAGTCCCAGCTGCCTCCTTTATATTGTCCAAACAGCTCTTAAGGCTTTCTTCTGCCTTTTACTGTTATAAACCAACCCTACACCTTACTGTGCATCAAGTTCAACAATGACAAATGCGGCCCCAGAGCAAATAACATGGAGTTGAGCTTGAGGGGTACAGAATAGTTGTTATATGGCCCTCAGAAACACTCTGGGGACATTCACTAACTCCAACATAATCTCTGCTGTCTCTAAGATCTGTACATTCTCTAGCAACCTCTCATGAGAGGGTTGCTCCTATTTGCTTACAGGAGATTTGGTAGAATATGAAAGTTGCTAGAGCACAAAGACACACTCATGCATCATCAGCCAGCTGTAAACATGAGTGATGAGTTTTTTTTTCTCTTCAAATCAAATAGAATGGAACATACACAATTAAAAATAACAACAAAGAAACAAAACAAAATAAAACCCACAAAACAACAAGCCAGACAAAAAAACCAATCTCTTCATGCTTGAGGATTGTACTGAAGAATTCCAGAGGTGACTTTTTCTGCCATCTTATTAACCACTCCATAAACCTACTACTACTGCCTGTCTTTCCATAGTTTTGTAAGAAAAAGAACAAGAGCAATAAAAATCATAAGAATTTTTCATTAAAAGAAAAAAAAAAAGAAAAAAGAAAAATGAATGTTAAATGCAATACAGAGGAGGTAGGGTCATTATAATGGTATTACATATATGCATATACATTCCGTATATATGTGCATAATGGTGCAGTGCACAACTAAAGGAAGTCACTCCCTAGTTACTCAAATAACTCCAACACCAACATTACTCTCTGCTCCTCACCTGAATAACCCTAGTGCATGCTCGGTGTGGTTTGTCGAGAAGCAAGTGTGTCTGGTTTTGATTCATGATTCACAACACCTGTTTAAAAAAGGTGAAAAGTGAGGAAGAGGGTAAACATTAGAGGCACTTTGCAGAAGGAGAAAGCTGAAACATGTTTTTTGAAACTATGGCCCAGGGTGAGATGATCTAAAGGTCATTTTATTTTTGAAATATAAGGGAACACTATGACTTTTCCAAGGCTACAGAGATGTGAGAACAGAATGGCCTGACTCCTTCCACAGAATCAGAGACAGAAATCGCTTGGAAGATGGATAGACCATATGGGCAGATGGGTGAAATCCAAGTCTTGGACCTAAAATTCTTTCTCCCATTCACTGAATACTGAAGCAGACTAGGAGTGCAGGAGTCACTTGCACTGCTTTCCCAACAGACATCTCTGGACACCTCTCCAGAGACATGCAAGTTGATTAAGATGAGGCTTTGTGTACTACCTCTGCATTGCAGTTCATTCAATTCTATATGATTTGGATAGAAAAATATTTGCATCCTTCAGCTGATTTGTAAAAGGCATTAATGTTCATCATTACATTAATTGGATAGACTAAGATGAGAATAAAATATATTTAGAGCTTCTCCTGCAAGTGATGGTGCTCATAATACTAAAATACATTTTATACTTTGTGCAACATCTTTTATGGAGATGGCCTCCAAAACATTTACAAACAAAAAGAAACAAATATGACACTGCTTACCATTGAAATGCAACCTACAGCTGGATGTAAGTATTCAGCAGCGCACAGCAGAAGAGAAGTTTATGGCAGCACATAAAGAAGAATTTTGCACCTACCAGAAACTTCAAGGGGAATTTAGCTAAGCAAAATGAAATTCCCTAACTCAGCACCTGGAAAGGACAACCTGCTTATGTACTTTTCCTTCTGGAAAAATGTCTCATTTCTGGCTCTTCGCACTCAGCCTTTTAGACCATGCTGACTCACTGTGAGCAGTGGAACCTGGAGAAGATAATACGGTTGAAACCAATGGGAATCAGTAGAATTTTCTCTGAATAACAGATGAGATTTACTAGAGAAGTACTTAAATTCTGAAGAACTGAAAAGCTAACCTATCGAACCAAGCAGCATTCATATTGCACAATTCTAATATAATATAGAGTGATGTAAACGTCCTCTGGAAAAAGACATCACTGTGTCAGATTGCACATCGGAGTAGCATTAAGAAACCCATATACAACTACCTTACTCTTGCTATGATGCCACAGTTGCCTTTTTTTTTTTTTTTTTGTACTTGTGAGCAGGATAGGTGCACTAACGCCCCCACAATCCTGTCCTAACCCAGCAGTCATTATTGCTGTTTGTAACAGACCCATGCAGCGCTACTGGGAGCACCAAGAATGTCTGATGCACTACAGGGGGTCCTGCAGGTGGGCAGGCAGCGTGACGGATAATGTTGGTGTTATAGCAGCACTTGTTATTACAAAGCTTTAGAAGGCAACTAGAATGGAGGGACTGCCATGCCGCTGATGCTGCAATGTGATCACTGGTGATGAACAGGGAGCTCACTGTAAAATACTTGAAATATTAACAAAACAAAATAAACTGTATAATTATTCTTAAGACGTAAGCAATTTCTTAAATAACGACTGAGTATAGTTTACAACTCTTTTATTAATACATATTTAGTAATTAAACCTTTTGAAATTAATGTGATATTTACCGAATTGTTAAGATTTTGTCTTTTTAATTAAATACCTCTTTAACCAAAATATCCAAGTGAAACAGACAACACTGTGCAACTCACTTAAAAACCTTAGATATTCATCAGTGAGCTCAGGTATCTAAAGCTGGTAAACTGCTTGTTTTTGTACCCCACATGAATGCCCTGCCACTATTACCAAGAAGAAAACATAAAAGTCAGAAAGAGTGGCTGTGAGAGAAGAAAAGTTGACAGAAATTTCCAAGACTCTTTTCCAAAGTAATCCATGAATAAAGGTCACATCAGACAGTGTTTAGTATTGCTACTTTGCAATTTAATACATTATTTATTGCTTGATAAAAGTGAGAGGCCTAACTTCTCTATTACCTGGCCTTTTGCATTCACACCTTCAATGTCATATTCACATAGTTTTTCTAAGTTGTTTGTTTTAACAGGGAACACTAGTTTTCTTTCCCCCTTTCACCCCCTCTTCTCTTTTTGGCCTCCCAGGACTCTCTTTTCTCAAACTTCTCCCCTTTCGGAGGGGGGAGATGTTAACTCAGCAGAGGACTGTGGAAAGCTGAGAGCACATTGCTGGGGAAATGGCTACAGCTTTATCTTTTTTACATTAGGACTCAAATTCTGCCTGTGAAGACATGAAGGTGCAAAGTGCCAGACAGACAGGCAGTGAAGTCCCAGCCACAGGGAGCCATCAGTGATTTCAAAGGGCTGGTTTAGTACCATTCCCCAGACCTACCTAAAGCAGGGAGATATATTCGGAAGACACACAGCTGCTGTAACTTGGGGCTGAAAGTCTCCTGTGGGCCTTTTTGCAGCCATTTTGGTGGGGATGCAGATGCCTGCAGACCAGCTGATGTACTGTGAGGTCTCCACCAAAAGATTAAGAATTGAGGCCGCTTCATCAGGACATGTCCTGTACTTCCTGTGGCTACGTGTGTGTGTCCATGAGCTGCTATCCCAAGCCCATGGAGGGTCATGTTCCTCTTTCAGCCTCATTTGGGCTTGAAGGACCCTTGTGGTTCTGCTAAGCCCAGAGAGAAACCTGAGGAGCTGCAGTGTTCAGGTAACATCTGAGACCTATGTGAGCAAAGTCATACATGACCAGAATAAGAGCATCCTACAAAAGCAAACAAGATATTGGTTTGGTATTTTATGTGGGTGAGTCATCTTGGCACCACAGTATTTGCCCTCCTTCCTGCCAACAGCTAAGCTCTGCTTGGAAAAAGAAAGTCCTGGGGCTCCCAAGGGGCAGTGGTAGGGGAGAGCCACAGATAAACAACAATTTGCTCCTTGCTTCCCCTCCCCTCGGCTTTATCCTGCAGTGAGTTAATAAGAGGAGCAGGTGATCAGCAGATGATAGGATGGTTTCCAGACTAATTGTCGGGAAAGCGAAGAGCTCAGCCCAAAGCTCCAATACACCAGTTTCAGCATGTCTTGCTGCCACCATCAGTGCTACCAGTTCTCTAGGTTGGAAGAGACCTCAAGATCATCGAGTCCAACCTCCGACCTAACACTAAGTACTCCACTAAACCATATCCCTAAGCTCTACATCTAAACGTCTTTTAAAGACCTCCAGGGATGGTGACTCCACCACCTCCCTGGGCAGCCCGTTCCAATGCTTAATAACCCGTTCGGTAAAGAAGTACTTCCTAACATCCAACCTAAAACTCCCCTGTCGCAACTTTAGCCCATTCCCCCTCATCCTGTCACTAGGCACGTGGGAGAATAGACCAACCCCCACCTCTCTACAGCCTCCTTTCAGGTAACTGTAGAGAGCGATGAGGTCGCCCCTGAGCCTCCTCTTCTCCAGGCTGAACAAGCCCAGCTCCCTCAGCCGCTCCTCGTAAGACTTGTTCTCCAGACCCCTCACAAGCTTGGTCGCCCTTCTCTGGACTCGCTCAAGCACGTCCATGTCCTTCCTGTAGCGAGGGGCCCAAAACTGAACACAGTACTCGAGGTGCGGCCTCACCAGAGCCGAGTACAGGGGCACAATCACTTCCCTAGCCCTGCTGGCCACACTGCTTCTTATACAGGCCAGGATGCCGTTGGCCTTCTTGGCCACCTGAGCACACTGCTGGCTCATATTCAGCCGACTATCCACCAATACTCCCAGGTCCTTCTCGGCCAGGCAGCTTTCCAGCCACTCATCTCCCAGCCTGTAGCTATGCTTGGGGTTGTTGCAGCCCAGGTGCAGGACCCGGCACTTGGCCTTGTTGAACTTCATGCAGTTGACCTCAGCCCATCGCTCCAGCCTATCCAGATCCTCCTGCAGAGCCTTCCTGCCCTCGAGCAGATCGACACACGCACTTAGCTTGGTGTCATCTGCAAACTTACTGAGGGTGCACTGGACGCCCTCATCCAGATCATCAATAAAAGGAGAACAGCAGCTAGTCCTGCTAGTTCCTTAGCTTCAGAGGTATCCTTCACCCCATTCATAGCTAAGAAATGTTGCATTTTTGCCTGGTGGGCATATCCTGGATCTGCAGAAGAGGTGCAAGTAGCCCTTGTGTTATAAAATTCTGCTGTGCTCCAGGGCACTGAGAGAGGGCCTATGCTGTTCACATGCTCTCTGAAGCTCATTACAGAGACAGGCACGAACATCTTTGTTTGCTGACAGAGATGCATGCTGAAACTCAGGAAAGTGGACTTTCTCTTTTGCCTGGTGTCCTTCACTGGCTGAGGTTGGGGAAAGTGGGGCAGCTCCCCAGTGAGAGAGCCCCTGCAGCCTCCTGTCCTTAACATGGAGAAAACAGCACTGCCCAGCTGCGTTCTCCTGCTGAATGCTACACAGGGATGGGTTAGGAGAGGCTTGGCTCCTTGCTACATACTGTAGTGTTGTCCTTCCCTGTTGGCAAGGATCCGGTGTACA
Source organism: Anser cygnoides (assembly GCF_040182565.1). Lineage (NCBI taxonomy): Eukaryota > Metazoa > Chordata > Aves > Anseriformes > Anatidae > Anser > Anser cygnoides. The sequence goes on from NC_089874.1 coordinate 118,009,359, forward strand.
TCTGAAACAGGAGAAGTGAAAAGTAGCAGAAACACAAATGTTTGCATCTTCTGTGTGTGTTGGCAGATACCTCTAATGCGTTGAACCTCTTGGTTATATTCTAAGTCCTGAATAAGTCAGTCTTTAAATTGACTGTTCTTTGTGGTTTTTTTTTGTTTGTTTTTTTTTTTTTTTTTTTTTTTTTTTTTTTTTAACTAGGGGTGCTCTGAGGTGCATCCCTTCTCTTCTCCAGGATTTCATTTTTCCTCATGGAGTTTAATTCCTACTTCCTTGTGCTGTGAACAAGGGATCTTCATCTTGTAAGCATTTTATTATTTGTTACAAAATTATTAGTTGGACAAATTTCAGCAGCATTAAAAATTTAGGATTCTCAGGATATTCAGACTTTATTATCAGTTTTTAACAAAGCATAATGATCAGACAGTTCAGTTGGTGCATTTTTACTATCGAATTGTATTCTTCATTCAAATCAAGCTAAAATGTTTTTTAAGAATTTCTTCCAGCAACTTTCCTAAGTAGTCTGAATACTTTTTAATCAACATCCACGTAATGGGCAAAATAATACATATTTTATAACCATTTCCTGAAGTCAGATGCTTAAAATTATTAATTTGAGGTCATCACCTAATATTATTGTGTCTTTGTTAAGTTAGTCCTTAATAATGTATTTATTTTCCAAAAGTTTTAATGTCATTAGCAATTATTATGGGGGGATGCTGAGTATCTCTAGTAGGTGATCTTTATAAATATTATTTTAAGGGTTCAAATACTTGGTGAGTTATACTTACATACACTGCCTGTCAAAGGACCCCTTGGCCGTGACAGTGCCATAATCATATTGCTGTGTAACCATAAAACATTTACTGACTTTCAAAGTTCTTGAATGTCATTAATGACTTTTTGGTACCTTTGGTTTGACAGACTACCTATGATCTGGGATAACTGAAATTCAGGGCTGAAATAAGAGGATTTTTATACAACACAATTACTACTGTAATCCTGATTCTGCAAACCTTTAAGTATGCGCTCAGCTGTAAATCCACAAGTGTCATTGCCTTTAATAGGACCATTTGTGTGCCTAAAAATCAATCATGTATACACATGCAGAATTGTAATCACAATAACAGAAAACAGACGCAATGATTAATTACCCAATTGAAAGTTGTTCACAAAAACCGTGTCTGACAACTCTATAAATCTATTGGAATCTGTGTTAACAATAAATGATCAAAACCTAATTCTAAAGAATATAGCTTACTTGGTAGGACAGGAAGTGATAAATTCAATAGGTATTAATGAAGACTACATTCAGACATTGGGAAAACCTTCCTGTAAACAAAAACAATGAAGCTTTGTCACAAATTCTTCAGGGAAATTGTGGAGTTGCCACCACTGGGGACTTTTAAGAAGTTAGGCAAATTTTCCCTTTTTTTTTTTTAATTTTTTTTTTTTATTTTCCCCCTTGTTTCAATCCTCTGCCTTGTGGCAGAGGAGCAGACAAGGTGATCTCTGCAGCTCTCTCACCTGGCATGTTGGTGAGTTATTAGTGTGGTGTCCTTGCTGCCAGAGTGCAGTTTCACATTAATTAACCCTAGATCCATTCAGGAGCAGATCCCCAAACTGCACAGATCAGATGTGAAGCAGGCAAAGCCCACAACTACATTCTTGTAGACCTGGTCTGAAAGCACAACACAATGTTTATACCAGCTTTGTGCACGAAGACAAACATTGCTTGATCCAGCATAAAATTAGAGCAATATGGAAGTACCTGATCCATCAGGATCTAGATTTTGTCAATCTGTGTTCAATATTTTTGAACAAATGTGAAGCAACTGAATGAGCTTTAGCTGGCCAAGTATGTTGTATCATGGTGGGTATGTTGTGGCTCTAAATACTTTGGAACTAGATGTGAAACTGCTTCATCAGGATAAACAATCACCATAACAGTTTGGAGAAGTAAAATCTCTCTCACTCTTTTGATACCGATTCCCTACAACATGCCAGGAGCTGCATGAGAAGACACTTGACGATTTGTTCCAGGAAGGGCTAATGAGAACGAGCTGAAAAATGGTTTGTGTACCTCGGAGGCTGTTTATTCAGAATATATCAGCAGGTCTCAGATCTACTTGATCTTGATCTACTAATTTCTTTTGATCACTGTAACTACAGCAATACCACTGTCAGATTGACAGACCTTCCACCAAGAATACCCTGCATCCAAACACTGCTCACTCTGCACTGGCTTTCACCAAGAAACGTGGCCATTGCAAATGGGGGTTTGAGGTAAAGGTAGAAAGAAAATGTAATTATGAACACCACATCACTTCAGATATAGGTAACCAGACAAATATTGTCAAGCAGAAAGGTTAAATTGATTGGAAGCCACCCAGAATAACCTTGAGGGTGGACCCTGATAAAAGGAGGGACTCCTTTTGCTGCACGTGTTGCAGGTGTGGTGAAGTATTTTGGACTACATCAGTCATTGCCATGTTGCTGCCTAGGACAAGCATGAGCCAGTTGTCTGGAAACCTTAGGCCACCTGGGTAATCAAGAGGGATGAGGAACTGAGTGCAACTTGGAGACCACATCGCTCACACACTACTAGTAGCAGGCTGATGAAATTTAACATCACCTTTATGACTAGTTCCTTGGAAATTGTTGCTTTGCTGTATAGTATAGTTAATTCTTACCTGAGTTCAGCTTTCTACAAGTATAGCGAAGATGAGAAGGACTGTGCAGCCTTTTTGTGTTGTGGTGTTTATCCAGCATATATCCAAATACTTTCCAGAATACTTTTCTCTAGCCTCTGAGTCAGACAGCCCCAACTTGCCTACATCGAACACCAGCACAATGCTCTGAGCACTTTGTCCTTGACCTTGGACTATCCTTTAAGAAACACACTTTGTCCTTTCTGCATTCATTTTTTTTCCGAAGATTAGCATAGATTAGCAATGCTTCATGCCATGCTTTTATTATGTTTATTTAAGAACGTCTTGCTAGATTGAAGGATTTCTCTCTCTGGCAATCGGTGTAGACAGTGCAAAGCATATTTTATATCTTTGTCCCCATATGAAGCCATTTTACAAGGCAGGCTGCAGAACACATTGGAGATGTGAACCTCAGCCAGGAAGCTTGCAATACAATCAGAGAGAACAGTGAAAAGGTAGTTGGCTAAGTAGGGACACATCAGAGCAGCTACGAACTTGAAAGCAGCCTTTACATTATCTGCTTTAAAACTATTGTCTATTTATATTGCTTACTGTGCGGTCACTAGGTTGTTTTTGTGCAATCTAGATTTACTGGCCGATGAACCTTTCCTCTTACAGTTACAGCATCTGAGGGAACAGGTAATTTGATTAAGTTGTTTAGGGTCAGTTCTTTCTCTTCTCCCTTATGCTATGTCCCCACTCCTCACCCCAGTGAACTGAGGTGGCACAGTGACTGCAGCAAGCATGCAAGAAGGGTAAAAGTGCCCAACGACTCCCAGCCAGCATGCCTTCCCCCTGACTGTAGGGAGACAGCAGATTGTTTTGGCTAAAGTATAACTAGCCCATAGGCCCCATGTCCCAGGACCATTGACAGTTTCCATTTTCCTGAAATGTACCTCAGCTCCTCTTCCTCTGTTACTCACTCCTCACTTTTGCTCTCTCATTTCTTTCAGATACTATCCAGAGGTGCCTACAAAAGGTTATCTTTGTTCCCTGCCTCATCTCTCTTTCTCTTCTTCTCCTGTTTGTCTCTCCTGGCCAGACAATTTTGGTTTTGTATGATGGTAATATTTTCTTTTGATGGTAATGTACGAAGTAGCAGTGTGTACAGTTGCGGCGTAATGTCTTCAACACTGATAAGTGGATCACTTTAAGGTTTAAAGTGTTGTATAGATGTTTCATAAGAGAGACCTTTAGGGAGAACAGAAATTCTATAGTGACATAAGTTACAGATACCTGGAAACTAGAAAAAGAGGATGTTGAATAGCTACTGCTACTACCTGCTTTTACAACATTTTTTTTCTCTTACCAGGGAAATCCTGAATTCATGAAAAAATAGAGGGCAGTTTTATATGGTGTCTCTGGCCATGCTTTGCATGCTGTTCCCTCTGTAACAGTACCAGAGTTTGCTAGTATGAAACTTGGATATCCCTGTCTGCACAGAGATTTTGCAGTCTAATTAACCCAGGAGCCAGAAGTGTACATAAATAGGAATGTGAGCTTTGAAGTTTGTGCTTCTTAAGTTTATGGAAGTTCTTCAAATCATTAATAATTTTGTAAGGAATGGAGCACGAAGCATTTCTCTCAGTGGCATACATCTCCCTCTAGTCGGAGATGTGCCAGATTGCTGCTTATCTCTGATCTTCTCAGCAATCTATGAAATTTGAAGCCTGGAGTGATGCATATTTAGGTCTTGGAATCAGAAATTTCAGTTTAATGCCACTTTCTCATCAAGTGTAGAGTATGGTGTACATCTCCAGATGGCCTATACAAATGCTCTGCCGTACTTCACTCACTTTTTGAATGTCAAGCATCTCTGGGATTCAGTACATCACCAATTAGCATCTTATATCCATTTGACAGAAATGGTTCTTCATTATTTCATACATTTCTTCTTTAATAATATTTGCACACTGAATCGCTCTTCTGATATGAGAACAGGAGATAACTGTAAGATCAGGGACTGTTTTTAAAACTGCTTTCTTCTCTGCTGTCCTGAGTTGCTCACTGTTTTAAACTGGTGGCCAGCTCTATCAGCAAAGGACAGTCACCTTCTGGTCTTTCACAGCACTGAGCAAACACTCAGCTCTTTCATTAGTAGTTTATTATAGTTTACTAAAAGAGGATATACCCCAATAGCAATTGCACCTAGACCTTCTTGCCTAGGAAGCAGAAGAAATGCAGGGTACAAGAAATTGCACCTCCATCCAAAACTGCTCCCATGGTCACTAATTACTTCTCTGCAATTCACACACCCACAGTCCCTGAAACAGTTACAGCTCTAGTCTCCAACTAGGCTGTTCTGAAATATGCCTTCGTATACGTTCAAAGGGCTGGTGTGGCATACCTTACACCAGCCTACATTGCTGACTGAATATACATGTTACCTCTATGCGCCCCATAAGATGTGCACACGCACCCCTCTTCATGTTGCTCAATAAAAGAACCATATAGTCACGGCTAAGCATATCTGATTCTTAATATTGTGAGACTAGAGCCTTTATGTTACATGTTTTCACACAATGGCGTGTCACAGAAGCCCATTTTTGTTTAGAAACCCAAGCTGCTCATATAATCACCTGACTCCAGAAATGAGTGCTTTAAGAGAAAATCCAAGGGTAAAATTTGTGATAGGGCTGGCAACATCTGTCAATGTTGGTAACTTTCCAAAATTTAACTGTGGCCTGCTTCATATTGTGGGTGATGTTTTCCCACAGCCCTTCTTTTCGATCCACCTCTCCTGATGAGGATGGCTGAACTTGTGTGCCTTCTGCTCACCACACTGGAAAAATGTTGGTCAGGCCAGCAGCCACAACGGGATGGACAGCAGCACGTTCAGGAGGAGCTGGGGGTGCCTGAGACTGCTTAATATCTCCCACCAGCAAAGTATGAAAAACTGTGGGAAAACCTCCAGCTGCCCCATGCTCAAGTCCAGACCTCAGTCTGGGGTGAGGCTATTTGTGGCATCCCAAAATCAGGTCCCCAGATGAGCTGCTCCCGTTCCAACATGCCCCATGCTGTGAAAACCACTGGGTATGATCCCATTCAAAAGAGAAATAAAGCCTCTGGTATTTTACAGCTGAATTCTCCTCTCTCTTTCCCTCCCAGCAAAGCTCAGGTAGCCTGTGAGTGTAGGTGGCATCTTGTTCCTCTTCGCCCTGGATTTCTTAGCATGTTTGTGGGTGCGTGCATCTGGTGGCATGGCTGTGAGCTGCAGTAGTGTAAATCAGCAGAGGCCCTGCGATGTTCTTTATGCTCTGCTGGGATGCAGGTGGGGCAATCCTTGCAGCTGTACTGAAAGCAAATGCACCCACTCACCGTGCTAAGGACGTGAAACAAAATCTGCAGAAGGGAGGTGCAAAGTGAGGGGGTGCTGGTTTGGGCTCTGGGGGGACAAGAAAGCTGGTGGCTGCATGGCCAGACAAGGCAGCCAGCACTTCACCAGTTTTCCCTCTTATTTTTGTTGTTTTGAAACAAACATGCCCTGAGCAGATATAGAAAAGAAAATGTTTGTATGTGACCTAGTGTTCTGCTTCTCAGGTAAAAATGTAAAATGTATGCCAGCAGTTTTTTAAAATGCATATTATGTTTCTGATAGACCAGAACTGCTGGAGCAGATCAGATCTCTCAGTTAAATATGCGTTTATACATTTTTAAAAAATGTATAATATTGACTATATCAGATGTAATGGCTCCTGTAGTGTCGTTACGGTGCAGAGTGCAGGCTCTTTATTTGGTATTGTATCAATTTGTAGGGTGGACTGTCATGGTGCTAATACAGATGTATGTTAATAACAGTATGGGAGCAGAGACAATGCTGCATGTTAGTATCCAGCCCTTAATTCCAGCATTTTTCACCTTTTAAAAATATATTAAAGCTAAAATTCTTCCTTCCCATCTGCCTTGTGAGCTGGGGTGAGGCATGTCCCTGGGTCGAGGCTGTGTGTGGGTCGGCAGCCCGGTGCACGCAAGATGTACAGCAGGGAGCTGCAATGCAGGGCGGAGGAGAGGGAGCTTGGCCTGAAAGGATCAGATGGTTCGTGTCTTCATCGGCAAATGAAACTGCCTTAGGGCTGTAAGACAGGATGTGTGAAAAGATCAGAAAACTGCTCGATTTGTATTTGCTTTGACATGAGATAAAAATGTCTAATGTAATTGCAGTTAAAATATGAAAGGAAGAATACATTTACTGAGCTCAGATACCATATTGCATGTCTGGAGCATGTGAACAATTTTTACAATCAATTTATAAATACTTAAAAAATGGTTTTCTGTAGAAAAGCAAACAGTGCTAGGGAGAAATAAACAGCATCTCTACAATAATTCTGTAACTTCAGACTGACGTAACCCACCAGCTCACTGAAGAACCCCTCCAACTAAAGGAAACCAAAGGAACTATAATGATTTTCAGATACAGTTGACAAGAGACCATTTAGTAAACTTTTATTTTTTTTAACTAACAGTATGCAAGGATGTTGTATTCTAGGCTGCTACTAATAATCTCATCAGAATGCAAAAGCAGTGACTGTGTTATAAAACCAATGATCTGTTATATTCTGCAAGAATTTACAAAAGCCTAATGTCATTTACTACACCATGAGAACCATACTTGGATTAAAAAAACAAAAGGCCCCAACAAAAAACAGAATTCAAGAAACTGATTACAGCTGGTGAAAAAATAAATTGTTTGCTAATGCCAGGTTTTAAAGGTATGATACATGCTAGGGTTAAAGAAGAACATATGTTGAGCTTGGGGAGGGAAATTACATTTGTGTTTGGAAGATGTTACCCAACAAGTTGATCAGAACTGCACTCACATCACAGATTTGCTGACATTGGTCAGGCCCCACTGTCCTGCTGTAGCTACAGAATGAGTGCCGTGGGCTCAGGCACCAGGGAACTTTGTCCAAGAAGCATTTGCTTACTTTTTTTTCCTAATGCTTCTGACAGAAGAATGAGTACACCATTCCTTGAAATAGGTTTTCAAATGATTGCAAAGGAAGGACTTTTTTTTTTTTTTTTTTTTTTTTAATACAGAATAAATGAAGCAAAGCCTAAACAGACCCAAGACCTTGCCATGCACTGAACACATCATCATAATAATAATGGTTATTCCCTTTCACCAGCAATAAGATGTGTTTTGCAAACATAAACTAATTAAGCCCCACAACCTTTGAAATGAGCCTGTAATTTCCTATAAAAGGGGAAACTTAAGTGAAGGCCAGATTGTGACACACTTACTAAGTGCAAGTGCTCCACAAGTAGCTCCATTGACTTCCATGAGACCCTTTTTGGTGTAATGTGTAGTTCAATGAGAAGTATCACAGCCTGGTGTTAAATGACTTGCCCAGAGGCACACAGTGAGTCAGAGCGGGGCCAGCACCAGGCTCCAGGACCCAATTCCATCACTCCCAGGAATGTAAATTGCACCGAAGTTGATGGGAGCTTTGTGCACACACCCGATGGGACCGAAGAGCCCCCCCACGGCTCCTACCTGCGAGCCATGTTCTGAATCCCTCCGTCCAGGCTGGGGAAGAAATGAAACTAGAAAGAGCTCCTTGGAAACAGCCCATGACGAGTCATGCCGATTTGGAAAACCCAGAAGGTATTTGCCTGAATAAAGGCTGAAAACGGGAGGCAGCCAGGCTGCCCTTGCTGCGATGCTTGGGCACCCCAGCCCTGGACACTGGGGAGAGGGGCGACGGGATGACTCTCCTGCACTGCCCCCAGGTGCTAGGTGCCTCAGGGTGAAACTGGCTGCACTTGAGGTTTCGTGCTGCAATTAGTGCAAAGTTTGGTTAATGAGTGCCCATAAAAGGAGACTGCACTCCCCACATTGAAGAGCAGAGCTACAACATGTCCTGTAATTATAGGACATAGACAACATAGAAATGAAAGATGTAACTGTTTTTGAATCACGATCCGGATCACATGCATTAAAAATAGAGGCAGACCCATGCTGCATAGAAAGGACTAAGCGCCACCCTAAGGAAATGGTCCTTGGGTGAATTGGTCCAAGCCACTGACAGGTCTTGTCTTACAGTAACTCCTGAGAAAGACGTTGGGAATGGCAGCAATGCAGTCACATGGGCAGGTCAAGCAAAGGAAAGTGGTTCTGGCATTTCCCAGTTTTTTGCTTGACGCTGGCACTTCAAGGGGAGTTCTCCTAGCTGTACTTTCACATGTAATGTATACAGAGACTGGTATTTCAGGTTACGCATCTCTGGAGAGCACATAGCCTATGGTATAAAGCTTTTACACTTCCAGGTTTGCATGTTTTGGATGTGCCAAGGTGCTGCACACCACTGGCAGCAGAGGCAGCTTGTCCTCTGAGGTCCTCATCACTTTTCTTAATTTCAGAATGACTTTAAACAACAGGAAAAGAGATGAAAGATTTGTTTGTCATCCTCTGCTTTCAATGCAGCTGATTCTCCAATGTAATGTGTGCGGGGATGCTTTAACTAGTGGTTAGATTCTCTTGATGACAATAAACAGAGAATAGATGCAAACTTCATGCAAGTGAACTAACAACAAAAAAAAATTTTTAATAATATGAATATTAAAAATACAGAGGAAGAAGTCCACATATATTATTCTAGAAGATCTTAGTTTAGCCTAGAGTTTGGGGTACGTTTCAAGGTTTTTTAAACATCAAAATATGTGGAATTTTCTTTCACAGAACAGTGTGCACATCTCTGGCTTTGCGTGCATTTCTTTCCATGTTGGAGGCCCAGATGACAATAAGTGAAAAGATCAGGGCACCAGCAGCTCTGGAAGGCTGCATTTCCCCAAAGCCTTCTGAGACATATTTGTCCTAATGTCCCTTTCTCCCTCCTCCGCTATTGCTTTTTTCATTTGCTGACAAGCCCAACATTAAACATTTGCTGGAGTTTTCATATCGATAGTACGTTATATTGCCATTACTGAACAGTTTGGGGCTTTGTGGCTAGCTACCATGACAATAGATGCACAGCCTGGAACCAGTTTTAGTTAATTAGAGTCAATCAATCCAAACTTTGCTAACTTACTCATGTGAAACAATAGTATAATGAACCAAAGTCTGCAAGATGATTGGGAAACACAAATTATTGCACCCTGATAAATTAAATGTGACTATTGCAAAACCTTCCTTCTAAATGAATACTCGGAGAGGGAATGTATGGGTGAATAAGCATAATTTAGAATACAGAAAAAATTAAAGAAGCTGTTATAACCCTACTTCCATGTTTTCATTTTTCTTTAAAAGAAATAAAAAGCCAGATTGCCCCATATACGAGACAAAATAGGCATAGCATTTTTAAGATTAATTTTTTTTACATTATTTAATTTTATAAAATTGACCCCTCACCATTTCCAAGCTAAATTTCATGATGCACACAGCATCAGAAGGAGTGGAATCATTCTATTTTCTGTATCCTTCACAACTGCTTTTTCAAAACTATTTGCTAAATGTTTATCTGACCTTGACAAGGGAAAGCCCTACACCCCTTCAAGCTGGGATACTGCTGTCAGACAGTCTTTTTTCACAGGCACAGTGATTTATTTTATTTTTTTCCCACATTTTAGTGTCATAAATATTTCCTCTGTTCTTGGGGTTCAACTTACATACCAAAAGAGAAGTCCTCTTTCTCCTCTGTTTTCTCTTGATTTTCTAAAAGTGGTATTTTTAGAATAAAAAGATCTAGCTGATAAAAAAATACCAGCATGGTGTTTAAGTTTTTGTATTAAAACTGCATTTTGTGTGCTGAGCCAGCCTCTAATAAGCCACTCCGGTGGTTTATGGCTTTCACAAGGTCTTAATTTTGTTCAGTATGTTTCTTACAATTTTTAATTTGCAGTGTGTCCTTCACATGTGCTACAATGTACAGAAAGAGAAATAAGGCAAAGGACTGAGCCTCTGTCTTAAAGAGATTAACATGTAGAGATGCAGTAGACGAAATACGTTACATATGTGAAAAAAAGTGAGCCACAAAGGGTCCTTAGAATTAAGGCATATGAGATTTAAGAAGCAGTTTCAGGAGAAAGGGAGGGCAGTTCTCATATGACTGCTTCACAGACAAGCATGGATTTTGTAGAACTGGAGTTATTGCCTAATATGTGTTCTATAAAAACTTCAGATTGACTGTTTGATCAAGTCACTTTCCAGAAGTAGCCAACTATTTCTGAACATTGATGTAGTGGCAACAGTTTGAGGGGAAGGGAGCTATGTAGAGGACAGGGTAGTTTACCTCTTTTAAATAAAAATTTAAGAAGCTTTTGAAGCTTACAGGACTTGAAAGAGTTCATGCTGGAGAATGCAGGTTTTTTTCCCAGATGTTTCCTCAATGATCAAACCAGAGGTTTACAAACATTTGGTTTGCTGAATCATGGGTATGTTGGGTAAGAAAAGGGGGGAACTTTTCTTCCTGTTACAGAAATAGTGACATTTTTGCTGTCATGTCTATTCATTATTATTTTCTACAAAACATCCCAAAGCTGTATATATTTTTAACCATATGAGGGCATAGTAGGAGATGTTACAAGGGAACAACCTTTATGGATACCTCCCCTTTTACCTATTTCAGTGTTATATGGATTTTGCTTTTCATTCAGAGGCTAATCTGAATTGTTTTGAAAAACTTTTCCAGTGAAGGAAGGTAAAGAAGAAAAAGTCTGGGTGTGCTCTATATTTTGCAAAACAAAAAGAAAAATAATTAAAAAAAAAAAAAAAAAAAAGGAGGAACCAAATCATTTAAGACTCTGCAAATTGTTTGATAAAAACAAAAACAAAAAACAAACACAATACCCCCCCCCCCCAAACAACTTAGATATCATTTTTACATATCACGGTTGGAATTCTAAAAGTAAGGCTGTCAGCTGTTAATAACGAATTCTATCAAAAACAGTTGTCAGACATTTCTAAAGTAGTTCAAAATATCTAAAATGATATCTTTCTCTGAAATTCAGTGCAGAATTAAAGAAAGTTAATAAAATAAAAAGGTATATGTTAAAAGAGAAAAAATTTTAGCACCTGAAATAATTTACGGTATAGAATTTTCAAAAATTATCCTGTTTTTCTATAGTAATTCCTTTCTCCTTCTTTCCTTTCTTCCATGTTCTGAATTTTCGTTTCCATATTCAATTGCAAGCACACCTGAAATACAACTATATATTAAATATGTGAATTAGAGAAAGTACTCATCTAATATGTTCAGTAAATGCATAAGCCTGGTACAGGTAACCAATATTTTTCATGTCTATTCTACCATGATTATTGATCAGTGAAGCATGGGAATTATATAAATCATATTTCTGCTGTTACAGGTATTGGTAGAGAATTTTAAAAAGAACTGAAGGAATGAAGTACATGCAAGCCATAGCAAATGCAATACAGTGATATCTTACAAAGTAAATGTGGGAAGGTGGATTTCAGAACTTGGGTTATTTAATTTTTTTTTTTATTTGTTTTATAAGAACCTAAAATAAGGTCCTTTAACTGCAGGAAGCCAGGCTTTGATTTAACATGCAACATGAGTCTAGACAACGCTGATTTGTACATATATTTAGAGAACAGTCGCTTCTTTAAATATCTCTTGGATGGGAACTCATCTGAATCCCGTTACCTTCACTGATATGCCTCTGACTGAATAAGCCTCAACATGACCTTGCAAATTTAATTCTTCAGTAGAATAATGATGAGAAATTAAATCATCCATTTTGCTTTGACTTTTCTGCATTGTTCATCCTAAAACTACTGCTTGGCATTCACCACCTCTTTCCTCCCCTCCCAACACTTTCTGTTTAGTTTTAAAACACAGTAATACACAGAGAACTATTGCGGTTTTCCCAGATGGAGGCTACTACAAGTGCCCATCAGTATCCTGACACCACTGTGCTCTTTACATAATCATTTTTCCTTACCCATCATTGACCTGACCATGTCTTTTTGCAGTTACTTATTAACTGTGAAGTCTTTGCTGATAGCATGCTGTTCATGAAATAGGTTTCTCAACCTTAAATATACGATGGAAATACCCTTTGTTTACTTTACGCTAGTCATACCAATGAACACAACTCATATTTGCATCTTAATTTCTATGCAGATGCAAAGTATAGTCAGCCTCTAGCAATGTACACTAAGAATAGGACCACTGATTATGCACAATTATACCACTGTTAATGACCATAACCAGGAAATGGGTGAACCTGTTTTATTTTCTATAGATGGTTTTGTTCTTACCTTCTCTTTTCTGTTGAAAACCTACATGAAATGCAGTTTAGATCCAAATCACTACAAAAGGGATCCAAACTGTTATGTAAGTAATTCTTCCATCTCATGACAATATATCTTTTCCTGAATAAATAAGTTATCACTTAATGAAATAAATGGAGTTTAATGTATTTCCAAAAGTTTACTGTGGGGCCTGATGCACATTCATTTAAATTGTCATGCTC